>NW_019211460.1:15348307-15350187 GCF_002443255.2 Varroa destructor | reverse complement strand
TATATATATATATAGATAGATCACTCATGAGAAAGCGGCGTTGTATGACTAGTAGAACTGTGTTTCTTCAACTTGTAGCCTTCAGATCCTTTCGTAGTAAAAACTAGTCTGTTCCTTGTTAATGCCATTTTACTAGTTAATGTACTATCGAACAAAGCGTAGCGTAAACACGTAGCACAGGGATTTCACACGCCCGGTATGACATTATTCAGGGCGGCATCTGTAGAGGGCTCCAAGGGCTGATTAGATGCAGCACAAGAGATTACCTTAGACTTGATTGAAAGTATAAAACGTAATACAGCCTGTGAACTGAAAATCGTATTGTCCGAATCGACGAAAGTGTTATAAAAAAAAAAAAAATAGTAATTGAAGTGGACGAACGTTTAGTCGGAAATGGTCCACTCACTGTTATACGAGAGCACTATTTACCAATACAATTATATTACAATACAGTATTAACAATTAGCTAGTCATTTTTTGCATTTTTCATCTAATTGGCAACTAAAAACAACGCTCTCATCTAACCTCCCCATATTACTCTCACGCCTATACGGGCGCATGTTATAAGCCATTCACTTGCCAATTAAGATTTGCTCCTCGTGAGCTCTTTTCCTCTAGTTTAAGCCTGTTTCTCAAGCTCCCTTCGAGCGCCGCTTCAAACGTTGATACTGGTTCGCACTTCGTAACGAGCGAAGATGACAACACGTTTTTCTCCAGCCGCCCCCAAGCCAACAACAGCGGCAGATACTGAATAAGGGGAAATTGTGTGAGAAGCCACATTTCGTGTATCGCTCATCCGGCAGTTAAATCGTCTCTCATCGACTAGGCCAATATACCATCGGCCAACACGTCGTAATCAGCTACTCAATGTAGGTCAATGCAGATCCATCCAAATCGAATGAGGAGAACTTTATAGAAAAAATACCGGCGTGGTCGGCCTTGATAACCAAGGATGGCCTCAGATCGCTATATTTCCACTAATACAGTACACATTTTTATTATTATTATTATAGCTAATGTTAGCGAGCGTCAGGACTTGGAACGATTTTACACTCGTGTGCAAAAGAAACGGAAGCTGTCGATCGTCACTATGGTCGTCACTGGAAACGTTGCGTGACTGGAAACAAATATAGGACAATGACGCCACGTCGGCTGCATGCAAAAACGTGCGTTGTGCAAATAAGGAAATAAGGGGAGCGTAACTGCAATGCAATGCGATCTTCAGAAATTTCGTGACAATAGAGCGGGCTTTTTCGACAACAATTCTCGAGTATAGATAAACAGCGTTTCCAAATATAAAGCTGACCGACGATTTTGTCTGGCTGATTTGCGATCGTCCCATGAAGAAAACCGCGATTTGTCGCGAGATGATTGTTCCTTCGGGGGACATCCCCCTGACAAACGACACATCGGTAGGACCAAAGATTTGGATATCACCTCTAGAAAATACATTTTAATATATGTGTCATAAAACATGGATGGATAGATAGATTCTAGCACCGGGTGAGATAACAGCCTTATCTGAAATACAATCGTCAAGTCTATCATGTCGCCACGCGTAGATACGGTCCGAAAATCTATTGTCATTAAAAACACTGGACAAGTTCGCTACTGAAAAGGGGAGAACGCAAAAAACTCTGTCCTGGATGTCTTGACCTACTGTTGTCGACTACGAATCAACACGAGCGGATGTCGCTGATAATAATACCATGTCCTATATAATAATATTATATACTATGATCAGTGATGCGAAGTGAACCAAGCTAATTGATAATAACATGGATCGTTCTTATTTACTATGTCACAATCGTCTACCGTTGTGCATGGCACATTTAAAGGAAATATAATTACGAAATGGAACATGGCTTAGCAATTTATTA
>NW_019211460.1:15201985-15348207 GCF_002443255.2 Varroa destructor | reverse complement strand
TATATATATATAGTCACACAATTTATACATCACCTTGCCAATAGTGTTACCGCAAGCTGTTGCTATATTGTAAGCTCACACACCTTCTTCTCTAATTTTAATGCCGTAAGTCGTTTCGATATTATTGTCTAATAGTGCATCCACAGTTTAAGTTGATATATTTCCACACCCCATTTATTTGTCGTATCACAATGATCACTGAGATGGGTATAATAGATCTGCGGGTCAGACAGGCGAAAGGTTTTTGCCCAAACTCTTTCAAAAATCGTATTTGGGTCGTAATTGCTGTGGGCCAAAGAAACCCGGAAACAATACGTGACTTGTATTTTCTATAAAAAGCGTGAAACTGGAATATTCGAAAACGATAGAGATGTCAAACAAAAAAAAAAGTTCAATAGAGAAAGGTAGATGATAAACGGCTATATTCGTATGCATACGATTGCCTACTCTAAAAACAAATGAAGGAAGCCCAAAGAGAAGAGGGGGTCTGAAATTGCACGACGAAGACAAAACAAACACGTAGAATATGGCATACAACAAGAAACTAACTGTATGTCTTATTCATCCATATTCTTCTCAGTATAAGGAGACATGTCTATAATGCTAATCTTAGTAATGACAATATATGTACTAATTATACAAAAACGTATTCATATATATATATATATATATATACATATAAAATCATTACAACGGCAAGGACTATATATACGATACTCTCTTCTTACAACAACGATAGCAAAAAGCATAACATGACAATGACGAGAACCCGATAGATCAAAAAACTCGTACTATGAAACGGCAAAGATAAAAGGCTGACATTGGATAACAATGGAAACGTTAGTTTGACCCTGTGGCGCAGTGCAGACATGCGTCGTAGTAGCATGTACGTGTAGTTACTGTTATATTTAGAGAAAAAAAAAGCATCAAGAATAATATGAATTACCACTATGACTATAATGGTGGTATAGATTATCCATCCGCGATTACATAGTCAAAACATTACTTGGGTAACACTTGCTTATCCTCATCAGAGACGACAGCAAGACCCAAGCACCCCCTGAGATCCGGGCCTGTGGCGCTGGATGCCGCCTGTCCTCAACGATCAGATAGCAAAACTTTGAGGATATTCTAAGGATCAGCAAAAACGGCACGTAACATAAACCATTGTAAACGACATAAATACTAGGCGCAAAAAAACGCAGAGTTTGGAGCAACTCAGACCTATGTCAAGTAGATGTGCAGGGACATTCGCAGGACCCCGTATCGATGGTAAGCCATGACAACACCATGTTTTGCTTCAATCTCACCGAGACCATCATCTTTTTTAATATTAATTATTGATCAATCTGTGCGTCGTCTCAACCTTCAGCGTGCGAGTCAAACATGTTGCTGTAGATTGCTTTTAACTGCGGTGTGAAATTAAAATCCAATGGAATAGTCGTTTTACTTGAAAAAAATTTAGTTCGGCACGCGCCGTTGTCTTCCTCGTACAAATAAGTGACCTGTTGTTAACATAAGGACAACAAGGTAACAGGTCAAGGATAACAAAACTTACATACGAGGCAAAGCACGAACGATGATGATACCTTCAATTCAAAAAGTAAACAACATTGATATTAATGACATCATAAACGGTTAGTTATGAAGAAGCCCTAAAGTATTGTATTGTTAGCAATAGCGTTATTGGACGCGAAGGCGATTACGATAATGGGAGTAACAATGATAACTTAACTAGTTTTTATGTATGTACTAGTAGGTTGCCACTCAAAGACAGAAAAAAACTGAAGAACTTGGCAGGCCAAGACTCGACCAGGTGACATGGTCCTGCATCACTCCATGCTACCAAAGACCAACACGTTGCAAGAATGACATTTATTTAATCGAAACTGATCAGTAGTTACTGCTATCGAACGCTTATATATACGCACAGGAGTTTATAATACAATTCGCCATTGTTTGTGTATCGGCAGCAACGGTCAAGGACAGCTAGAAAAAAAGGCTTTGATAGCACGCGCTCTAAATGAACGTCTATAGTTATCAAGGTGGAAATTACTCGAACCTACTAATATCAGGAGTATTCTTTCGAAGGTAGATGTGGAACCGCCGTGCTCATCACTATCATTATTATTGATAGCATTAGTGAAAGCTGAATCAAGCCAAGGCAGTCACAATTAGGTCTCGGTAGCTTAAGGCGCGGCCGGCATTTGTCTCCGATATTCAAACACGGGTTCGCTATTGAGATTTAACAGCCGTAGCTATTTAGGCGAAACAAAAATAAAAACGAAACCGTCAAGATTAAACAAGGTAAAAGCCAACGGAGGCACTGGACTGATCAAATCGGGACAAGACAATTTAATTTTCGCTCGAGTCAGGCCCTGCTTGAATAATAGTGCCTTTGCAAGATGGCGACCTTTTCTGATCAACTCAAGATGCCGTTTTTTATAGCAGTAGTTATAGTGGAAACAATACATACTATTAATGGCGATAAAAAATGAATATAATTAAAGTAATGATTATATCGTATATATCATTGATAACACCAGTAGCCATCAATATAGACCGATATGAAAGCTACACAGATTCATTAAAATCTATATATATATATATATAAACAACATCCAAGCCCAGATGTCGCAACCCTGGGTAATATTGTAGTTGTTCGTATTAATTAACCCCAAAATTATTACCATTGAGGCCGACAGGATCTAAGTATAACCTAATACACGCGTGAGTTTTAAGCATAGATAGATTGTGGCGATGAAAACAAAGGTTATCTCAGATTTGCATATAAGCTATTACCATTAGCCAGCTAGCAGAGTCCTGGCAAACGCTAATTACCAGAAGCAGTTAGCGGAAAACGTATAAACTAGTTAGAACGTCCGCGTCGAGAGTTTGTTAATTAGCATAACAATAGAAAGAAGACGAGGAACGAAAGTATACGACAACGCATGCCTCGTGTTCCTTCTGGCCGGGACAAACAAAGGAAGTGCTGTTTAAAATACGATGATCATACGTTTGGCAAAGCAAAAAACCGATTAATTGTTGAAAAAAAAAGCTGCTATCTTCCGTACCGACAATCTAGAAGTAGATAACAAAACGGCTAACCAAGACGGCAGGAAAGCTGGCAAAACCAGTTTCATTAAGTGAAAACATACACATTTAGTATTACCATTATTCCTATTATGATTACTAGTACCGCACGTATGTATGTATGTATGTATGTATGTATGTATGTATGTATGTATGTATACGAAATAGGAGACAACGACTGAATGCGACAGTGATATCGTATCGTCTTGCCGAGTCGGCTGGTAATGAGCACACGAAATTAAACGAAAAACGAAATAGACCGGATAAATGGGCCACGACACGACGAGAAAATAATTTAGCCGATAATCATTTGAATGTGTAATGAAAATTTACAGTTATGGTATATGAACGATTCATCTTTGAGTGGTGGTCATATGCCCTGATATATTTGTTTATTTACTATAACGTCTACGTATATGGGCATACGGAGGCATACATACAATATAATAACGAAATAGAAATAGCCAATCATTGAATCCATCGTCGTTGAATCGCATTGCATTTTGTTAATGATAATAATAATGATTATTATAAGAGAAATAATTATATTATTATTATTAACTAGCGAGAGGAAAGAGAAATAAATATGAGCAACAGTTAGCAAAAGCCAAACACGTAAAATCAACCTATGCGGAGTTATATATATACAATAATATTACTATACTTATATATCGTATAGGCGTAAATAGGTCTGGGTGCGCTTTTGCACTCTAACAAAGCTTTTTTTCTCTCAATCAATATTCCTTATCGGCAATCATTGATTTCGGGTAAATATTCTTTACGAACCGTACGAAAGTAATATTGATCTTTTTCCATTCACAATTTCAACCCACCTTTCCCCGTTGCCCGCATTTTTAGCATATAACCTTTATATAATATATGTATATATATAGATAAGTAATGATCACTGATCCTGCTTTGCTGTTCCTTTGAGGTCTCCTAGACACTGAAACGTTGTTGGCAATACCTTTTCGTGTGCTCGGCATACTACAAATAAGTTGTGCAGCCTGATTTGAAGGCCTTCGCTTTGCGGTCGCAAAACAAGAATAAACCAAACCAGAAACCTCGGTCAATACGTATTTATATTTCCCTATTAACCGTTTGCTAAATGTTATCGTAGGAAATTGCCGTTCGTTAGAAAATGGTAAAATCGTTCAACTCGAATGACTCGGTTAGCTGGTTTTAATGGCGCCGTTCAAGATTAATCTATGATGGCTGCTTTCCGTCCAAGACATTCGGCACTGTGCGAAAAAATCTCAACTTGTCGCCCACTGGGAGTTTTTCAACTGCTTCATTGCCTCACTTGTTCCGATAATTTGTACGCCTGGTAGGAGAAAAGAGAAAGTGTTCAAGTTCGAAGGATAGATCTTCTTTCCGATCTAAATTGATTTACTGATGCATTAGTAAAATTAGGCAACGCACTTACTGATTGTCGAACGGAAGCCCTTGCAACACATGTGCTGAATGTATCTAGTCAACACGTTTTTTTCATTACATTTTACATTGTACTCTTTGGAAGCTTTATGTATTGCAAATACTTCATGTAATGATTTGATGTCTTCTTTTTTTTTTCTTGTTGTGCGTTCTTTTTCTCTGCCTGTTATAGGATGGCGATTCGCCCGTAGCCTAGTCCATATAAGATTTACGGGTGGAACCCTCGAGTTGCATGCCAAGCCTACTTAAGTCAACTACTCTGCCTGAACAGCACCAAATCACCACCTCAGACATCTCCACCATACCCCATATCGATCTCCTATCGCACCCAGCAACGACAAGAACGTGTGTAAGCGTTTGTGTGTGTGTGTGTCTGCCTGTGGGTGTGTGTCTGTGGGTGTGTGTGAGTGTGTGTTATTTGTCCATTGCTTGCGCCTCACCGGAAACATGATGAGCATTTGCAATGCAACCATGTCACCCATTTAATCCAGGACCAACATAGCAAAAATGCAACCTCATACACCGACAGATACTACCTAGAAACTTCGTGGTCCAGGCCGAAACCAAACGCTTTTCAGTACGATTTTGGCCTGTTCATTGGTGCTGATGCAATTGTGAAAATACTAGACACGGTAGTGGTAGTAGAAATGAGATATCGAAAATTTTTGCAGCATTCCAATTTTCGATGATTTCTCATCAGGTACGAAAATGAACTAATTGTATAGTAAGTGGTTTTCAACCGACACGCATGCTAGGTTCTTTCGATTACGTGCACCAGTTTTGCACAGCAGATTAGCTGTAAAAAATCTTTTCCGGTACTCTGCTTGGCGTTGTAGTACAGTATAGGACATACTCGGCAACAATAATCAATGGCAACACTTGGCCGCATCTATATATATCATGCAGTTTATAGATAATAGAGCTCATTAGCACGCACTAAAATTGCATACAACGGACCCCGGTCTTCCAACTCATGTTGAGTGCACGAATAGACAGCCTATTGAAAGGATACAGGCGATTTTTTTCAAAAAATACGGTATGTAATATGCTACGAGAACGGGGTAATTACCCCACGAAGTCAACGATTAAAGCGCATATTTTCATTGATGTTCGAAAGCATGTAAAAGAAAGACACGGCCCGACAATGCAATATGTAAGTAGCTGTCGGCAAGTTTCACATTTTTGGATAGATTCCCCCCCCCCCCCCCCGCCCCGGTAAACTTGGGCCCTAGTAAGATTTCAGCTTTCCAGGTGATATTCTGACATGTGGTGGCAGCCTTGTTTTTTGAGCACTGCGTAACGTGAAGGATCCATACAACGGTGAAGTACAATGCAGCAATCACAACGAGCAAACGTCGGCCAAATGCAGGTCTGCTTGGGTCCTAGAAGACCGCTTCTTAATTGAAGAACGCTGCTCCTGTCAAAAGAACTTGGTGAAAATTGCTCGTGAAACGCCCAAAGTTATAGTTGCTAAGGGAGTTAGTTTTTTTTTTAAACTGACTGGAAGCTTCGTACAGATTTGCTGTTTGCGTTCTTAGGATTGTATCGGTACGTTAAGCGCTATCTATGAGTGAGCGTAGTGCACGCTCGGTGTATACTGAGGGCTTCGGCTGAATTAGGAGGCTAACGATTCGGGTTTTTCAGAGCTGCAGGGAACAACTGGATTCGATTGCCGCTCACGTCTAACTGTGACCTTTCTCCATTTTAACGCGGGCCCATATCCGTAAACTCATCGCACGTTATTTAGTGCCGGCAGACATTCGATAGTCGTACACAAAATGCGAAGGTCTTAACTAACGCCTTTGTAGCCATTTTTCCAGGAAGAGGAAAAGAAAATGAATCGCGTGCGAGAAGACAAGTCAAGTGTAAATATTGCTTCCGCTGGAGGTTTTTTTCATTTAGACAATGCATTAAATAGAGTGGCGAAGACAGGGGGAAGGCGAGAGCTCGTCACTTCAAATAGCCTAGACAAACGAGAACATCGATCGAGCAGCTTCCGATAGTTAGTGGCTATCTTGTGGATACCTAACTGTTGTATTGCAGTTAACGGACACATTCTCGTTGTCGTCGTCACTATGGACATTAAATTAAATTTTATTGAGCGATCTTCATATCGTACGGCTTGCACAACGTAGTGAAGTTATCTCCAGCGTGATCGAGCACCTCTAAATAGATGATATATGGTACAGTCTTTGGCTGCACAAATTTTCTAGATTAAAATCTAGCTTTTTTCGTTCTATGGCTATAGAAACTTTTTGGGATAAGTTTCGAGCTTTCTCGTCTATGAGAAGGTGTCAGAGATCTTGTTTTATGTGGACTGGCACCCAGAGATATGCAATGGCTCTTCGGCGATCGTAAAATGGACGCCGACCTAAAAACCCTTTGTGTCTATGCTTCCATATTGTGAGGCTATCTCACAGCCTCTAGTTTACCCGAAATTTGGAGTGCGCTTCTAAATTTGGTTATTTTTTTTTTTAAATTAATTTTGTTTTTGCTGCTGTTGATTGCTGTTGTTCATTGCTCCCGAATAGAAAATCACCCAATTTCATTATCCACCGAATAATAACCATTTGTTTGCTTTCACGTTTACGATGACGTGCGGTTGTATATACAAGTTAAAAACAAATAGCCGGTATACACATCCGTAGTAGAATTTATTGTAATTTTAGTAACATTACGACCGTCAAGTTTCTTTACCGTGTTGATAAACCATTATCAACCGTAATCATAGGCCAATCAACAACCGCAATGTTCCCTGTTGATTATTATCAAATACATCTATCTAAAAAATATTAATATTTTTATCTATGCTATTCTTGAGCATGTGAAGAAAAAAATACCCTTCTGCTAATTATTACTATTAGATAATTTATTATTTTTGACAACTGCATGCCATCACCATCGTTTGACATAAATTCAATCTGTATATCGTTCATCTCGATACGTTAGACCCATTGTTAGCTCCTATTCGCACATTATCGAAAGCACGCGCATGCACTAAAAAAGATTTGCAGTGCCACAATGCGATCATAAAAAGCCTATATAGTGATACGGAAACACAACGATTTGAGACAACATGCTTATTGTGCGTTTGGTCTGGCGGGGGCCTTGCTTTTATACAAGGGGTCGTGACCCGCTATTTCTAGATTGACCCCAGTAGACGACCTAGAACCCATATATATATATATATAGCAAAGTTTGTTATGACATATAACGTGTTGTTTATAAAATACAAGCGGGTTTGCTTGTTCTAGGCTGGCGGCAAGACGTGCTCCGCGCTCTGAGTCGGTTTCGTCAGCTAGAAACCGCTGCCGATTTGTGAAAAATTTGTCCAATCAACACCTTAAATGCTACTTTTACCTACAAGGACAATAGGTGAATATTGTTATTATGTTTCCGCTTTAATTATCTATTAGACAACAATACAGTTCGAAATGCGGCCGGCGATGGGGGTAACGCACCTTAGTGTATTGTGTTTAAATTTCGCACCGATATTCGTGCTAGAATACACGCAGACTGCTTCGTTGTTTCTTGCGGCGAAAAACATAGCATTTACGATGGCAGTGTTTTGACGTAACACTTACATACATTTTTTTTTAGGCGTAATCAATCTAAATAAAGCGAAGACTCTTGTCTGACGCAAGAGGCACAATGCTAGCGATCAGTGATAGATTTCCCAATTGTCAAAGGCTTCGTAATCTTCTCATTGTATGATACATCTTAATAAGCCGCACTGGAATCAGACGTCACCTTAACCGCAATGTCGATCCAGACGTTAATCTGAACTGGCCATAATTGAACGCTGTAACGTACAAGTGCTCTACGCACTTGTATACCAAATCGCCTGTTCGTCAGAGTAGTACGTCATAGCGGCTAAACTAAATTTACGATCAATAATTTTAGAAGGGACGTGTGTGATGATTACTATGATCTAGGAACACGAAATTCCCTGCCCCCCCCCCCCCCGACACTTCATAAAGGGCAAACTATTATACGAATTAGTTCATAACAGTAATGCGACCATCATTACGATCGCAATGCCGTAGTATAACTAATATATGAATGTTAGGTAAACAGAAAATGATGTAGTTCAATACCTACGACAAATGAGTCATGTGGGGCCACCAAATAAAAACAAGTTGAAGTGACGTAAAATACAACGATGGCCGAGTTATCGTGAAGATGTTCCGTAGTCAATAACATAGTTAAATAGTAAGATTTCTGAGACTGACCCTAAACAAAGCAAGCGGTTTATCTTAAAAGCGTGTTACAGATTCGTTTGATTTTTGATCTGAGGTTAGAAGATTGGGTGAACCTGTCGAACTCAACTGCATTGACTGTAAACGAGTTCGGATCATCGAAAACCACAGACGATTTGCTAGACAAATTGAAGAGCACGAGCCATAATGAAGCTTCGCGCACTTTTTTTCAAAGGCTAATAAAAATAAAAAAAAAGAAAACACAATTCGTGCATACCACTGAGCTTGTATATCGAATACGCCGAACGTTATGGAAGCTGGACCTGGGAGTTTTGAATCCGCCGTTGCCGTTAGACGCCGCTGGAAACTTTCAAAATCTCAGGATGAAACAGCATCCGTGTTATTTTAAGTTTTGGCTTACATAAAACTGCGGAGCCATATTAGTATGACTGAAATCATGACAAAACAGCTTTGATACGCATGTATATTCAACCGTATACACGCATTTATGTATAATTAAAATTATACTGAAGACGGTGGGAGAGTAGCACCAGAATTTTGGGAACTAGCATTTGATGCTCGAATTCGTATTTTGGATATATGATAATTTTGGAAAGTTACTTGTTTCGCTTTTACTTCTGACCTGCGAGTTGTACCATTTTCGATAGTGTTTTTTCTAGAAACTTGATGATATTTGTCAAAACTCTACTCGTGCGTGAGCAAATAGGAGTCACTTTATTGTAGTTATCAGAGTAATAAATAAAAGGAATCATTATACTGATTTAGAAGCAAGGTGATAAGTGGAAACAAACTATCGTTACTACTATTATAACTGATAAAAATAGCCACGACCGCAGAATAAGCGTAAGAAAAAAATCAATAATAACCAAACGACTGATCGCTCTAAATGCTCGTTATCGTTGTGTAAGGAAATAACGATAATAGCGAAACGATGAAAATGAATAAAGCTAGAAAAAAAAGTAAACTTGAAAAAAAGTAAACTTAAAAAAAAAAAAAACAATAAAAATTATGGTACAGAGTATCATTTTATATAGGATTTGTTCTAAGCAGGTTTAACGTAGTTTTGCATATCGCTGTTTTGAAGCGAGCCAGCAATGGCGAAAAAAGGGTAAGGCGGTACTGCTGAGTGATATAATATTCTGTGTTGGCCCACCCTCGGCTTGAAGTGCCATACCATTTTAGAGTAGTCTCTATAGACATTACTACAGCAGCAGTAAGATTAACCCTAACACAGTCAGAGTCCTACAACACGACAACTATTATTTCGGGGCCGAATAGGGAAGTATCAAATTGACAGCTCATATAAAAAAAGTGAAAACAAAACAAGCAAAAACGTTGGTAAAAAACGGAAAAAATATAAAAGTAAAAACAAAAGAGCCGCGTGAAAATAGAAGTCCGAATAGAGAAATATATAGAGCTTGTTCTGTGGCACTGTCAAAAGAAGCAGTCGAGAACGTAAATTTGAGAAGACTTTAAACTCTACGTTGAAATGAAACACAAAACTCTGGTCGGCACAGCTAGCGTTCATCACTATAATATTGGATAACAAATAGAACCTGCGTGCAACCATAGGCCTGAGTTGTTTAGATCCTAAAGCCAGCCACGCAAGGAGGCAGGCAGGCAGCACAACACAAGGAGGAGTTTTTGGTGATAGCGGATGGATCGTCAACTGGGCTGAATTATCGGATAACTCGAGGCTGGTAAAGCGGACGAACGATATAGTGTATGATTAACATATACAACATGTCCGAATGGTACTGCCAACGGCAGGGTAGAAGAGCTTATCCTTCTTAGCTACTGGCAGTTTCCTTTAATGGCCGGGCGTGAGCCTCAGAGCTTCTGGAAGATTTTTCGAAGAACATCGATGAGTTTCCTCTGACTGCGCATACGACAAGAACACTTGCTTTGCCGCTTATCAGAAAATAAATACTTTCATAGCTAGTACTTCCACGAAATAGAGCATAAACATATAGAGGCAAATGCACTATAGAGATTTGAGCAGCGTGCGGCTGCTGAACCCTCGTCACCATTTTATGATGAATTTTCCTCGGATAGACTGTGCGATAGTATTTGACAAGTATCGAAAATATTCAATAGAGAGTAAAATACACGGCTAATAATCCCCGAGTCTAATAATAAATATTACTTCAACGGAATTAAGAGGGTCATATGCTTAATATCGCAGAACAAACCGACGTAGACCGCACAGGTACGGAGCAGAAGCAGCAAAATCAAAATAATGTAATAAATAGATAAAAATTAAGTCTTAAAAGGATGAATTTGCTTTCTTTATTTATTGTTTCTTTGTTAGCCAAAAATTATAGAAAGTTACGCAAGGGCTAACTTGTCGACATAGAGGTTACTGCGGGTTGAGAAAATTCGGCTACGTTTTCACTGACAGAATACTCTAAATCAATCAAATTGATTTATATAACATATTTACAAAAATGAAAAACTGAACAAATCCACGAAACACTATTGAAGGATACATGAATAGCCCTAAAAGGGTAGACAAATTAGATCCAAAATATATATACGGATATACGATACAATATACTACTGTGCAAGATTGCTTAAGCGTAACGTTGTTTGAGCATTCTACAATTGGTTAAGAAGATCTATATCGACAGGCTTCTACCGACATTTACTACGACAGTACAAGCATCCATGAAATAAATTTGTCTAACGCTTGTTCAATACAGATCTGATTGAAGATGTCCGATAGGTTTGCTTCTGTGTACAAGAAAGAAGATTACTTCTGAAAAAACACCAGATTTCACAGTCATTGTAACGCATCCGAGAAGTCTATTGGTTACATACGACCTGGCGAAGACAGACGTAAAATATAATAACACTTTCCTAATATTGCTACCATTTTCAATCACATAGAAACATACTTGTTTGAAAATTCAAAAACAATATAATTCGTATCAGAATAACCTCCAGTAATAACGTCATATTGTGAAATTAACTGAAGGAAAAACAAGTTTGTATATGCACTGGTCTAGGGAAGAGGCTAGTACCTGAACAGCGAATAGCATACAAATGCTCTCTAAAAAAGCAGAAACACCCCCCAACACAATTCCGTATCGGGGATCTGATTAGTTTGATATGGTCCTATCTCTTAAGGAAATGCGGCAGGATGCCTTCCTGAGTAGGATTCATATCTCGCTCGACGTTCAGGTCCATCCGTATCCTGCCTGCAATTTAAACTATCATAGATGTAACAAAGATGATTATATAGAAAATCACATTTGTTTCAAAATGAGACATCGGCTAATTAATGCACTGCAATTATTTTTATTTGTAAAAAAAACATCCCAATATCACAGCGATAAACGTACCTGGCTTCTTCAGCCCATTGAACGTGCCACACAACTAAAACAGCCATCATAACTTATCACCTCAACGCCACTTGTTTACTACTGGTGGGAGTAACTATGTCGTAAAGGTGCATTAGCTATTCCGTGGATCGCTATTGAACGTACTCACCTGAAACATGCATCTTGTCCGAAGGTGGTGCACGTTTGGAGTCGCTGTTCGGACGCTGTGCAATTATCGAAAGGGGAGAGCGTACAAATGGTGATGCAGGAGACAACTCGCTACCTGGAGAGGTAACTATTGGGGTTATCGTAGACGCAGAACTTGACATCGCTGAAGACGTACTCAAGTTCGGATTCAAGACCTGCTTGACATAGAGATCAACAAACCTAACATTACAATCTACTCAGCGACACTCTAGTGGCCAAGTGAATTTAAGCATGGCAAGGACACATTAGGACCCAGGCGAAATCTTTGTTAACAAATAAAGCAAGCAGTTGTAAGATTAAAAGGCTACGAATCTGATCTGACTAGTTGTCGAGGGACGAAAGCCGTTCGAATGGTTTCAGCCATCTTGTAGACAAGCGCAATTTTTTGTGCTTCCGTCAGTCCGGGCTCAAAGAAGCCTTCGTGACTTCGGAAGATCTCACGGAGCTCTGTCCGGGTCAGCTTAGTTCCCGTGACAAGAGGTCGAACCTGAGACCATAGGCATGCATGAGAAAAGAAACAAAACCCGAGATGTAAGTCACATTCTAAATAGATGTGATCGACAATTAGCTCAACATCCAGATTCTCTGATTTAATAACAACTTGATTAATATTGCGATTTTTCGATGAAAGGATGCAGTCAAAACGAAGAGACGAATGCTGAAATGCCGTCGTTGACTTCCCTTGTATCCGAAGCATACTTTAAGTAGATACAGCTGAGTCACGTCGCTTGTGGAAAAGTTAAACGCAAATACTCACCAGTAAATAGAGGTTTCGTAATCGGCGTAGTTTACATCGTAGAATTTCGTGTCTATCTTGGTCCTCCCGAGCAGTAGTGCTAAGTTTCGATGACGGCGTAACCGAGTTCCTCGAGCAGTGCAGTGCTGACCCCAGCGACGTAGCAACATCACTGGCGATTTAGAAAGAATAATTAGACTTAAAATGATAGTACAAGTTCATCATCTACTAACCTATGCCAGCTCGAATCGGTGGGGTGTCATGCCTTATCATCAAGGCCATAACTTCATTAGGTATAGAAAATGTTTTGTCTATTGATTTGTGTACCTGCATTTACTGTTCCTCTTGCTGGCCTTGGAAATATAGTCGCTAGTCTCGTTAGGGCTGCTAGGAATTAATCTGTCTTTTTTATCATCGTAGGCTTTTCTGACAAGTATCATCCTTATACGATTGGTTAAAACCAACTGAAATATTCATCGCATGAAAGATGGTCACAGTAAGCAGATGTCGTTTTCTGTCAAAGCGGTGCATACGAGCTCCTAAAAAAAGTATCAACTTCTCCTAATTATGAGATTTTAAATCTATTTCAGACGTGTTAGCTAGCTGGTCATACTATATCATTCGTTCATGTTAGTGGCTTAAACCCACCACGAAGTTTATGACAGTGCAAAATGCTCCTCTTATGAGTCTCGAATCAGAAAGTCATCGTATTGAAAACTGTCTATTCAGGCTAATGTCCTATAGCGTCGTTGGAAATGAACGTATGTCTGTCTTTTGAGCTTTTGATTGGTTCTACCATCTGAAATCAGCTAGAGCATTGTGTACACTGAACTATGCAGAACATCTGTCAATACTAACCCAAATGATTACTATATGAGGTGGAAATAGTTTAAATTTTATGTCTGCCACCGACTTTACGCGTTAGATCAAACGGCTGACCCTTTCGACTTTATATCACTACGTATCCCTGAGATCACCAACAAAACATGTTACCCATTTATCTATCACAGGGACGTATGACAATCGACCGGGCGATCGATTTTATTCGAAAATAGTATGAATAGACCTTGTCAATTTTCGTATCGTGCACGAACCTTGCTTTTGTCATTGATCTTAGTATCAAACAGTCCGACGTCATAATTAATCTGTTTAATTTCGTCAGGCGTAAGCGGGCTAAGTCTAGTAACGGCACAGGGAATCATGAACAGATTGCACAGTCTGGCGATGTACATCTCATGTTGACTCATATTTAGTCTATTGGCATATACAGATCCATCCGCAGTGGAGCGTTCGTACATCTCATTCAAAATACCTGAAAGTTCATTAGTTCTATTCATAAGATCGTAGATGTAATGAAACCCTGTAGCGTCAGTAGCAGCTTTTCAGCTGGCGACCGTCGCGACCTGATTGAATAGTCTACGTTCAATTGCAAAGACAGGATGTATTTCAACGTGAAAAATCATCACTACTTTACTGCCATAATAACAAAAGCTTACTCTTGAATTGAATCAAGACTGTGAACAGCTTGATGCGTTCGAGTTCCATGGTACGCAGACGACCCTTCAGGGATTCCATTTCTCTCGCTATTATCTGTGTTAGGTTATGAGTGAACTGGATCAGTTTCGACTCTGGAACTTCTATAGAGCTGCGAGCAGCTACAGATATAATGCGAGCTAGAAACACAAAATTTGGTTACGTTAACACAAATCGTATCCTTTCACATCTAGCGGAAAGCCTCGATACCTTGCCGCGTATTAGGTTAAATATCAATTCGAATTTTCAGTGCGTTAGATCGTATGAAAGTTGATATAGCGAATCCCGCTTATCGAAAATAATTCTTTCCCTATCGAGATATGAGTAGTATAATCTTCCGCTGTTTGGACGGTAACTTGTTAGTTTCGCTGCTGTAGAAGTTCGGGGCATGTTCTCAACGGCAATGTCGACATCGATTTGAATGACTTTTCTTTTAAAAATCGCCAAGATTTCACAAAAGTAATCGATGGCACCAATATCTGGCGAGCATAGCCCATACCCGTAATTTCTGCATTTTGCCCACCGTCACTTTGTCGGAACGACGCCGAACGCTGCTGTGCAATAGAAATAATTTGCCTCTGTTTACTGTCACCTCCACCAATTGTTGACAGTACACTTCAGCCGTAATTTTACAAAACAGGGTTTATGAAGCTGTAGGCTGCATTGGGCCGCCAAACGGACATCGTAAGTTCTTGGAAGTGAATACTTGTTTGAGATTATGACCCGCCGGTTTAGTTGCATCCACGAGCCGATATGATCGTCTAGGATTATGATGAATGGCCTATGTTCTTATTACAAGTCATGATTTGGTACAAAAATCAGCATAGTTCAGCAAAGAGAAGTAAGTGCGCCTTACGTGTTTTTCTGGTCCTCGCTCAAGCGACATAACGTCCGTTGGTACATCTTTTTTACCTCATTAATTTGATCCAGGCGAACAGGTATGGTATTTTTACGTAGACTAAACCTGGGTACTAATGCTAGGGCACTTTCAGATGAATAAATTGTCAATAGTTTGTCATTCATTCTCGCCGAGTCTCTTCTACCAAACTCATTTCCGTGTTCAAAATTAACTTTCTGAAATTTTGCGGAACCCACGACCTACAGCGTTCCTAATAATTGTACCTTCACTGAATGCAAGGTTTATAGGACGAACTGTCTCCGCCATTGTAAGTCCAAAGAGGAACTCATATTCGAAAGCCAGCCAAATTTTCCTAATTTTCAGGAATCCACTATAACTTGCCTGCTAAAAGCCCCTAGTGACAACATCCGAGTGAACGCCTGTAGATTTTAGTGCATCTTCTATACAAAAGATAGCATATTGTTATAAAATAGCATTATTTTGACATGTGAAATTAATGTTTGTTAGATTTTCAATTGAACGATATGATATTTGAAACGGTGGTCATACGGGCAATTTTTGAGTAGTGTTATAAATCTCTAAGTACGTTTCTGATTCTTGTTTAAGATGCATTGTTATGGACCTTTTTTTGTTTGAATAAACGTTCGAGTCCGACAAAGCGCTGATGAGCGAGTCAAAACACCCTAGTTAGCTTCTCATCGTCAATAACCTTTGCTCAATCTACTTACTGAAGGCGAACGATGCGGGTTGAAGTCCCACAAATAACGGATGCGTTTCGGCACCGTAACGTTTGCGCAGTCTCGCCATAACGACCATCATTCGCGGCTTATGAAGGTAGTCAGGAGGCATTTGATTTTCGCTCGACATATCCAGTGTTTGGCTGTTGCTCCCAGTCTGAATGTTTTCATAAAGATTGTGCTTCGTACAGCTTAGATGAGCCAAGGTGGTTAATAAGCGACGAGCTAATTATTTATTGGTACAGTCTCACTTATGACGGTGGCTGCCTATGGAGAGAATCGGTTAGAAAATATGCCATCGTTGGAAAGAGCTATTGTCTTCAAACATCCTTATGAAAAGATTTCCCGACTAAACGTTTAGACTTGCCGCTTACCTCGAACAGGTCGTTATCGAAGTTAGGGTTCACTCTGCTATCTGGTAATGGATATGGCGGTACGTTGTATTTCGGCACTTCGGGTGGACCGTGGGCAGGTTTGTTTTCTAAATGATGTGATAACTCACCGAAGTACCTTCCTGATAACAATAAACAATTAACGACGTTCCAAATAATTATGGAGGATGAGATGTGACCATTTTTCTAGACTAAATCGACCTCGCTTTGTATTTGGGTCGGAGATTCGAAAATCTCAACAGTTCAGTCATTTCAGCGTTTTTGCCACATTATTGTAATTAAATGCTCAATAGTAGTATATTTCGTACGGGCAAGGGGTTACCTTTACCCTACCTTTCATAACCGACTTGTAGTTTACTAACACCAGTACAGATTATACAATGAATCTTAGATTGTTTTTTGACCTCTTACTCGCTTACCAAAGTAATTAGGATAGTCACTCCGGTACTGTACGTACGCATCTCCACTCTGAGGGCGCGACTTTGCAGACGTCGGGGTGGAAAACGGTCCGTTTGACGGCAAGTCACGTTCCGGTAGACGACCAATTGTCGTCGTTTCAGGTGAATCCTCCTCACCTTGAGCCTCGTCATTGCTGTAAAATGGCCATATGTAGCGGTCATTCAGCTAATGTTTGGAAACGGTCCTTAGAGAGCTAGTTCTACTACCCGTTAAAGAACACGTTTCAGTTTACATTGCTTTTTAACAGCAGAAAAACCAGAGACCAGGTGTCCTAAAGCAAGGACCTCTTCATTCTACAGAGTGCTCAAAAGGTCCCACAAGTAATCTCAGGTGAATTTTTTCTTTCAACCGCAACCAAAAGTGCGCTTTTCCTCTAAATACGTTCTTTTGAAAAGAGACAAACAAGAAGAAAACGCACGAACCTAATATTAAAGACTTAGTATAGCGATCAGGATTTCTGATTTTCACATATATATATCAAGCTGATTTATTTATGTGGATAACCATTTCTTATTTTTGTGTTGTTTGTTTCGTCATTTCACGCTTACCCATAAGCTACTGTGGTATCGTCTTCTTTACCCCCATACCCGCCGTTGCCGATTCGTTTATCACTATCGTATCCTTCCATTTCATCATTTGCGTCCATCTCATGGGAACCCGACTCTTGGTCCTGACGCGATGCCCGATCGTCGTCGAAGCTGTCTTCATACTGACACACAGCTTCTGTTGCGCACACTAAGGGTCGACAAAAAAAAATCGATCGTTTGACATCGAGGTCGGAGAAAGAAGTTCAAAATAGGTATTTTTCAAGCAAATGTTGGAAGACGTTTAAGAATTTCGTACGTTTAAGACGGCATACACTCTATTGGCTAAAAGAATTTAATTATTTTCCAGGGGAATATCTTCATCTATATATATATATATATATATATATATATATATAGTTAGGGAAAAGGCGACTAAACAACTAACGAATTTTCATTTTACATTTGTTCAAGTAGCAGAATACAGTAAAAAGTAAGGGTAAAAAGTTATATTATAAAATAAGAGTGGGAAAAGTTATGCAGAATGACCGTTCCAAAATGCTAAAGGACGAAATAGGTTTTTCGCTACCTCCTCAGAATCACCTTTTCGATACTTTATCGTCGAAAGGCAGTGTAGATGTTGCTCCATTTATCCATTTTTTTTTCTCAATGGAGCTATGAAACAGCGTGGTAATTATTCGTAAATTGAACTAGTGATAGCCTCATGCTGATGGTGGCAGCGCGCTTAAGAAATGCGTACTAACTAGCCAGACTGCTTTGCCTCTATAGTCGCATATAAATGCATGTGATTGCTTTGTCTGCCATGTTTTCCTATGCGATCTCGTCTTACCTAATTGTTGTCGTAAATCTCTTTGTTTTTTCCGTAGAGTCTGAATAGTGTTGCGTCTTTTCAACACGGATTCTATTATTTCTGGCCGACAAAATTGCTACATCACAAAATTCAACAGTTCGAGAACAAAAAAAAAAACATTCATCTGTTAACACAAAGGTTCCTCAGAATTCCGTGTAATGTAATTACTCTGTTCTACTTATACTTCGTAAATAATGACCATTTCTGAGCGGTCCATTGAACACTTGACAGGACGAAGTATGATAGATTGGCAATTAAAAGAATGATTGAATAAGTAACTGTAAGCAGTGATTGCCCGACGATTCGAACGCTCTAGAAAGACATAAAATTTGACCTAAAAGATAAGAATAAGTACAAAGCAAGGAAAAATTTCTAAAAAAAAAAATACAATAATATTGTACGACGATATGAATCTAAAAAGTCTCATTACGAGATAAATGTGTCCGATCGGAGAAATTGCCCAACAATGATATTGCACCGTAGGACGCTGCATGGTACCTAGGATATACTGCACGTCACCTTGTACAGGCACACGCAGCCCCTGACCCCACTGTCCCACATATGGGAGCGATGAAGCTAGCGTAAATTAAAGTACTCGAGAAATGAGTTCGCTTAATTTGTAGATTGCTTCAAGACCAAAAAACCTTACGATCCATCGATGATTGTAGACTGAGCGTATACGATACAAATAATTTTCGTATAATAAAACTGCTGCAGGACAAGCTGTCATGTGGGCATTTATCTTTACGGAAAATGTATTCGATCAAACTCGTATCGATGTGATCGAGCTGACGCTTTCAATAGACGCAATGTAAATTCACACAATATTATTTACGCTAATTTCTCAAAAAACACTAACTTTTACCTATGTACCGATAAGAAGTAGTACGGCTGACATATTCTAGACGAATATACCAGTCTTAGTATTTCTCTGCTCATCATTTGACAGATAAGCTTACGTCCTCATAGAAAGATATTGAATATTTAACGATAACGTTACCCCATGCAAGCAAAGGGAATCTGGATTCAAAAAGGTTTAAATTTTCACACGTGTCATAAAATTTTATTGAAAAAGCAGTGTCCACTTGGGAAAAACGACTCTGACATCATGTTCAGAATCATTATTGATAAGGAACATTGATGGACGCACGCTCTATGTGATAATTTTAACCTGCTTTTACTTACCTGCTATGATGCATAGTATTAGAGTCCTCCAAGCAGGCCACATCGTCATAGAGTCCTTTGCGGCGAATGCGGAAAATGAAGGTCAGTTATCACGAACGAGCTTTTATAGCCGCGCGAGCTCGGAGGCGGCTGATCAAATATCTGGCGTAGTCAAGTAATTTTTATTTGGAAGCTATCTAGCTCAAGCGGCTGTGAACTTGCTCGATAACCATAGTTAACAGACATGGAAAGATTCAACAAGATTTATTGTAGCTCTGATCGATGAACCTTCTAGCTATAAGGCAATTATCAAATTACCTAAAATAAAACGGTGGAAGACTACTAAGGGTGCTTTTTTGACGGCCACCTAGTAGGACGCGTTAAAGAACCTTGTGGAAAAAATTATATGGTCCAAGACGCCGATACGACACCATCATTTCTTAGGGAAAACGGTAACACTAGGTACGCTCATAATAAATTATGCGTAGTTGTCTGAAACAGCATAATAGACTTCTGGGCGGGATCATTTACAGCAGCTGATAGATCGAGTCAAGCAAGAACTGGGCTATTAGTTGGACCGTTTGCATCACATAGCTGCTGTCTCAAGAAAAAACCACTGGTCAAAGAAAGACGTGAGTAAGCGCCACTAGACCGGGCGGATTAAGAACGTGGCTAAAAAACTTTCATACATGCTGTGCATAAAGGCTTTGGCTTGCCGGAAACTGCCCAAAGATATTTTCCAAAATGCTGTTAAATGGGAAAAAGCCGACTCAAAAATTTCCGTTATTTTCAATTTCACTTGAAATCGATAAATCAGAAATTTCGTACGAAATTTAAAAAAGGACCTGCAGACAGCGTCCTATTAGAGAGTTTATAACTTTGGAGAAAGCCTTAGCGAGCTGCGCGTTGAAATTCATTGAATTGCTCTTATTTCGCAAGGATGATGCATATTTTCTTGTAAGTTGTTGTTCTACGAGGCAGGATTGATACAAAAGAGCTATTACAGATTTACGAAATTAGAAGAAAAACAAATATGTAGTTGACAGTGTTATATATTGGGTACCGATTTATTTATAGCTTCGTTTAGTGGCCAACGGAATGCCTATTGGTAGTCACAAACGATAATATGTGGCTTTCTTCCCATCGATTTAATATCTACCGGCTCTCAAGGCTGTTTTTTACGAATGTTTTACAAACTGAGCAGTAAGAGGTGCAAAAGGCTGTCGAACTCTCTTCGTAGAAGAGGTCCCCTATGAACATAATCTAAAGAAGCTTGATCTTTCATTAAATCTTTCTTTTGAGAAAAATGGGTTACAATAGTCATGTTTGCATTTTGGCCGATGAAGTATTTCTTTTTAAGCCAGTTACATTTCAAAAAGGTTACCCTTTTTATCTGTTACGCTTCTACCAGCGTGTCCTTCTAACGTATGATATGTCTATCAATATGTACAACTATTAACAACAAAAACTACAACTTATCCCGTTCCTGTACACGAAATGTCTGAAACTCGAGCGAATCAAATTATCTGTCCTATGCGAACTGCTCCGCGGACTCACCTGTTTTTAGCTACAGGATCAAGGACTTGCTTTCATTAGGGAGTCTACCCGAGTATTTCAACAGACTTATGAAACGAAGTGATAACTGTAGAAGCATCTGTTACCCTTTAAAATAATACCTTATCTGGGTTATCTCCCTTTCTTTGGTAATTTTTTTTTCTAATTATTAATTTCTACTAGCATTTTTCCTGCCAAAGCAGAGATTTGTGGATGAAAGACGTGATGCGTATAGTGTATGGCGCTATAATATTTTAAGTAAGACGTAACTAGTTGAGTATAGAATCGGTGGTAATTTCAAGGTAATTTTAGTATTATCTGATTATCTAAATGAAGGGCAAGAACGATCAACTGTTTTAGATGGACACTAGGCGTAAAATAACTTCGACTTAGCAAGGGCTGTTTCACCTAAACCGTGCTGATAACCGCTTCTGGCCGCAGCTTAAATTTGCCTAACACTAAAACTTCAGGGACAAACAGGCAAAAACAAAGCGGGAAACGATACATAGTGCTCCTTTGCTTTGATGAACTGCTATTATTCCAATAAGAGAGCAGCTTAACTTGAAATTACATCAGTGTCGTTAATAGTTTAATTTCTATGTCACTTGTCACTTTGTTGATAGTTATTAAAATCACGAAAAGACTACTATGAATGCGGCTGATTGCTCCAGAGGCATGAAAATACCACAGCTGTTTAATTCTACACGTCGACGTATACCAACTGCCAATAGTTGGCGGTTAATTGCGATTAAGATATAGTCGGATTTCGTAAAGAATAACGCTGCTAGCGTCACAGGAGAGCAGAAACATCTAGTGACACTTTCCCTCAAAAAAAGCTAGAACAGCCGATTTGAATATTGTCACGGTGTCGCTCAAATCGCTGTGTCGCTGTGTTTAGTCAAATATCGAAAACATCGAATCGCCTACAGAGATCAGGTGTTTTTCGAACCATGTTAACAATGAACACCCTTCCTCCGATTCACAGCACAGGAACCGTATCTAGCAAACTGAAGAGACGAATTCTGCTCGTCGTCTCGGGAATAAGTGCAATGAGGCAGAACAAGGCGAGTTCGTCCCGTATTGATCTAAGATCGCCAACGTTTAAGCCACTATATGAACAACTCACAGATCAGATAAAAAATAAACATAATACATTAAATTTTCGTCTAGCAGAAACAAGTTGACGTGATCCACTAATCTTTGCTCCAATTAAATTCTGTTCGCCCATGTTGATATGCTTCGATCAACCGAATCCCGTTGACGCCTTTCGAAGCTAGGTATTCGACTAGTCGATTACATAAACTTAACTCAGATAGCAACTAACCTGAACCTTAAATAAATCCTAAAAAAAAAAACAAAAATTGATCCTTAAGTAAGATCAACGATTAAAGAAAGGCGGTCAGTAGGTTACCACGTAAAGCATAGTGAGTCCTAGCGTTAAGCGTCATTCAGGCGTATTGCACAGTAAGTACAAAAGCGTAATTGGTGTTTAAAGGTAAAAGAAAGCATGCATTATTGGACAACCCATCAGAAGACGCCGAAATGAGAATTATTAGTACATGAAAAGACATACGGGATGCTCGAAATTATGAAGAACTTGTATTAAGGTCTGAATTACACGACCAGGCAAAAAACTGACTTGACACATTCTCACCGGCTATAGAGCCATCTGATGCTTCCTAAATATGAACGGTAAAATGCTGTCAAACGTTCGGCGGAAAAGGCCGAATATACGTATCCTCGACGCGCTGGCAACCTGTAGGGCGCTTGCTCAAGGGAATGCGCAAGATAAACAACCTGACTAAGGAAAGACCGGACTGCTGCCACTTTTTCCATTAACTTGTAGTACTCTTTGATGAAGATCTGCACTGATTCGTAGTGGAACAAGGCGGGAACATGGCCAACCGGTGAGATTGAGCTTCTCACTCGGCTTACGTAATTTTGCTCTGATAGCGTCAGTTGTATGTAGCTGTATTACATAGACTTCTGTTAAGTAAGTTACAACACCTGTCACCAATTTATACGCCCATAGCATACGAAAAAAAGCGAACGGCTTATAGATTACAGCGTTAAGTTCTGACCAAAATTCACGTAAGATCAACACTATTGAAAAGCACCATCGAGCTATATTCAACGATACTGAACGCTAGTTCTGAAGAGGTTTTTGCCTTGTAAGTATGCGTTCCGCGTACATGCATCTAGTCCTTATTTTTCAATGGGCACTAAAGCACAGAATAGCACCTTTTTGTGTTCAATAATTGTTTCGCAATTTTATTTTTTATTTAGTAATTTTGATATCTATAAAACTAGTGAGCAGCGATAAAATAGGACTGCAAGCACATTTGCAACTACGGCCGTAAACGGGGATACCTTCCAAAATACGCTTGACCCTGCCGATTTTTCGCCCAAGTACCAAGCATACCCCACCTGGTCCGGTTTACCGCACGGATTCGGGACTGACTTTGAATCACATCGTGCTGGGTCAAGGTTGACATCAAGGCACAAATGAACTCCAAAAAAGATGTTTCTATTGCGTTTGTCGGTCGCGCACTCGACGCCTAACACGGTTATATTATCAGCCACTCCGTGTTTTTGTAGTGCATGATTAATATTTAATAAAGGAAAGGGTACGTTGTAGTTTGGCGTGATTTCCTCCCTCTCGAGCATATGATAGATATCCCATTGCTTGTAAACCTTTATGATCTTCTTGAAAAAAGCCAATGGCGTGCTAATGTTCCCGTCCCGTATGGCGCAGCTAATGTCTCTATTGTACTGATTTTTCCAAAGCTCGTCTGGAGTCTTCGTAACGAAGCTTGGCCACAATTTGTCAAGATCTGAACGGATGGCCTTAAGATCGGCAACCCGCAATTGGCTACAATTTCGTTCTGCCTCTGTAAGTAATGATATCAATTCGAGGTTGGTAGTCGTAATAGGAATATTAACCGTAACAAAGCAATGCTTACTGTCTGTATCGAGCATAAAGCACTTTATCAAATCATTTAAAAGCAGAATCAACATGGCTAGAAAATTTTTTTTTTTTCTAGCCATCTACTAGAGGTATCAGTTATTCATTAAGTACTCGTATTATTATTATAGCTCACCGATCCACATGGTGCGTCTATCAAATTCCGGCTATGAAACAATGTGCTGGTGTTTAACTGGTGGCTGCCAGAAAGCCTATCAACCTAATCATGGCCGAGTGAGAAACGTTGCCATTTAAATACGATTTGAAAACAAGTCCTGTCAAAAATCTATTTTCTAGGAAATTGTATTCCATCTCTATTCGACTTTCTGCAAGCTAGAACAATCGACCTGTTACAGAAGAACGAATTATAATCATGCAAATCGAAAACCTTATGAAGGCAGGCGCAAAACCTATAAGACTTGATTCGGAATTCAGTACTTATTTTTCGAAATAGTACTGCTAGATTTTTCGTAAGGATAGAAAGTGCATATTTTCTTTTTTTAAAGATATTTTCAAAATCACATCTGTAATATACACGTCGTTTACAGGGCTTTTAGAGCCAAGACATGTTTGATTTTATGTCTGTCCGATAACTGCCTTCCGATTACACGACAGCCAAGAATGTCACAGTCCGCTTTGCTTTGGCGTACATTTTAACAAAAAGTATACGCCAAAACAAACCAAACTGACAAACAAAACAAAACAAAAACGGATCTGTAACGTTACGCATCTGGACAGGAAAGTTTCTACCGTTAGAGAAATAATTGCACGATAGCGCCAGAATTTCTTCACCATGACCAAATCCACGCGCTAAACTTTCCTAGGAAATTTATCTACCGCTGATCCGCGGTCGTAAATTACGACTCTCATCGAGCAAGCGAAAAGCCGTTCTATGACATGTAGTTCGTCGAAGACCAGCTTTCTGAAGCAAACATTTTTGACAGACCTAACACTTTCCGGGTTATCAGTCGATTGCGTGGGTCGTGTATGAGCGCGATGCCGATGAGTTTTGAAACACCATTATTGAGTCATACGACTTCAGCAATCAGGATTGTTGTTATTACACCGCGTGCATAGTTTATTCGCACCGCGGTGTCTGACTAATGTTTCAACTATTGCTAAACCCGTATCTCAACAATTGAGACGTTGTCGATGCGCGTCTCAACCCACTGTACTATAGCAGCTATAATTACAAGCGAAAAATATTGATAGTTGGCTTGATACTGTGTTGTCTATGGGCGTATTCGCTTCGACCTGCTATCCACTTGCCTCTAACTCGCCCGACAGAACTGGACGATTGTGCCCTTCCAATTATAACTACCTCAAGGGAACAAAGTCGACCTTTTTCTAACTAATCTATAGCTTAACTTGCGCACGCTACAGGATATATATCGTCATGTTGAACACTGATACTTTGACGAAGCGATTCTTACAATTACGTACCTTCAGCCCATATAACGCGAACTGAATTTATTCTCCAATGAGGCTTATACCTTGCGTCGTTTGTCACACACTTCGATCCGTTCGGGGCTGCAGCGCAGTAGCCGTTATTCACCAAAACGAGATGAAATTGCTTGGCTAGGAGATTGGCATAGGAGGCCCGCATGAGGATGACGACCATAAATGCGATGCATGTCAAAGTTCGTAGCGTCCAGACCCAGAACGATTTCATCTAATCCCTAATTCAAACGGTGGCACAGTAAAGTGTAGCGCACGTTTTTGTTATAATCTAGTTCAGGAATGGCGTAGTATTTTTGGATATTTAAATTACTCATATGGATATTATTTTTACGCCCATAACGTGCTTTATATTAAATATGCAAAATTTTTCTTTGACGACAGTGCTAGTCGTAGCCATAATAACCAAAGCAGATTTTTACTGCATCAGCTGACTGCTTAGTAGGGCTTGCTACCAAATCCGGAAACACCAAAAGTTTCCGGCGGCCTATAATCGCATCCTACAATCATACTTGCATGATAGTCCCTCTCAGAGGCCCGGTTCTATGGCCTAGAAAGTATGACAGAGTTCATCGTTAGAGGCTATGAACTCGTAAGGTCAGAGATATTCAACAGAACAATTTGATCTTTTGAAAAAATGAATAAATTAAATCTCCAAGCTCAAAATGGAGTGGGGTGATTTTACCACCCCTGATCTCCAATGGGCTTCGTTGTTCCGCTTTCCGAAGCATGGAACGGCAATTGGAACAGTGATTTCTATGTCGCGGGAACAATAGTACAAGGATGAATAGTTGTTTACCGGTTATGAATGAATGAAGTGTTCCTTTCATAGCCGCTACCTCTTAATAGTGTTTCTTTCCTAAGTGATATAACGAAAATGTAACGTTCAACGAAATGTATACATAAAACTAAAGGTGACTGATCAAATACTTCGCATGCAGGTACGAACAGGTACTAACCTTTATAATTAGAAGGTCTTAAAGATGTGACGGAGCGCACAGCACTCTCGTAGGGCGCAAGGTAACCGTTACTCTTACTAAACAATTGAAATGCCAGAAGCCGTTTCGAAACTGAAAAATCTCTGGAAGATAGATGACGTTTTTATGCAGTGACCCTCGCAGCACAAACCGTTGTACTCAGTTTTCTATTTTAACCTAACTTACTATGTGGATTCTGTCTGAAACGCGTACCCCTGTGATTCTTGTGTAGGCTGATATGCTCAACTCTAATTCTGTCCTGAGAATAACTTCTTTATTCTTAATATTTCGTAAATCATTTCCTATATGCAACGTTTGTATACAATGTTTATAAACAACTTAAAAGTCGATAAACGGCGAGGGTGATAGTGCATTGCATCGATTTATTAGTGAAGCAGGATTAAGTAAGCGCGTCGCAGGAGCATTTGCGAGACGCCTGCACAAGTGATTGTTAGCTTTATTTCGGGCGTTTCGTTCTACGTTATAATAACAGACAGCTCCGGGTCCACGTACAGTTATCGAAGTAATAGTCTGCACGGCTAAGTCTTTGGTTGACAAAAAAAAAAACAGGGGGTTGTTGCTTCAAGCAAGCGCCGTCGACAACAAATCCATACCAATGTATGGGAACATAGCTTAAAACTGTGATGCAGGGTTATAAGGGATAATATCTCTGTTACATTGGAATATGAGCTCGGAGATAAGAGACGGCAAGGTAATATTTTAGGGTTTAACCTGTGTGGATAGCTAATTTTTATTATGGAAAATGTTTTAGGCCGCTGAAAATCAGCCCTATTACTAATTTATTTGATAGCAAGCAAGAATATTTCAAGCGTGCGGTTTCTCATCAGTTCAAGATCAGCGCAAAACGTTCACTTGTAATGTTAGCAAATCCTTTCGCATAGCGTTTCAAAACACAGCTCGGTATCAGGAGATTTTTTCGTTTTCATGGCAGCCAATTACCATCTAATTGTAGGGTAGCAATATCTTTTTAGGAGAACAAAGGCATTCACCTCCTTTAGCTGTATTTCAACTAGTGTAAAGCTTTGTCATATTATAGACTATAATAAAACTAAAACGTTTACGATTTCTTAATAATGCCTGAATTGGCAGGAAAACGTCGCAACTAGCGATTGAAAATTTCGAAAATCTGCATAGCACAACGTTGGCCTTTGTTCTAAAAACGAATGGAATTATCACTGCTCTATCAATATGATAAGAGATATGACCACGAAATATCGAGAAACTTTTAGAGTTCACTCTGTTTATTTCTCTCATAACAGTTTCCCACCATCTTCAAAAGCTCGCCAGTCATTTTTAGTTCGTCTATACCAGCCTGTATTTATGTTCGTGTATCAAGCAATAAGCATATCTCCAGTTAGTTAGTAAGTAAGGCGATTGCTTGGCTGATTTATTGGTTTTTTTTTTACCGCCAAAAAGAGTATATATGCATTTGCTTCTATCATATGATCTAATGCTTAAAGTCCGTTAACTGGTATCATAATTTATACTTCTATGTCATGTATATATTTATTTTCTTTTATGTTGTCAGCGTAGGAACCGTAAATCGACTGCAAACCTACCATTATTTTGGACATATTCAGTTAGATAGGGCCAATTTTATGCCAAAAATGATGAAATTCGCATTAACTCTTTGAGCAGTCATCGTTGGGAGCATGTCGCTAGAAAATTGAATTTCTGAGCTCTCCTATGATGGTCATTTACCTCAATTAGCGCACGCATTGGACTACCTACTATTACCACTTTTTAACCCAATTTAGCAAAAGTCGCCGAAACTGTTTTTCGTATAAATTTCACGAATTTTTGTTATTTTTTTTTTTTTTTTGACCTTCAATCGTACCTTCGAAGCTGGTTGTTCCAACAACAGAAATATCGTAGCTACGATATTGCCGCTTTCGTTAAAATCGACTGGTCAATGACTCAACTAACATTATCAACAACAATACCGACGTAAGTGCATACGTTAAGCGCCCCTTCATCTTGACAAACTCCTAGAAGCTCTATTCTGACCGCATTGTAAACGAAATCAGTCTACGTGTAAATTCGTCTGCTCTTGGTAACAAACAAAAGAGCATATTGCTACATAATTTGCTGTACCTGAAGAGTAATAAAACAGATTATATAATGTCTATGTATTATAATGGCGCTCTGCAACGGCTATAGGTTAAGAGAAACTATATAATTATTTGAGATTTGGCTAAATGGAATTAACCGTTAAAGTTCAAATGGACGTATTTATTACAGCGAGAACCGTTAGAAAGCTTTCTGTCTTCTTTTTTTTTTCAACTTTTAATAGGCGAATCATAATAAATCATGCAAAATGTCAGTGATTTACGATTACCAGTTTGAAGCTAGAGCAGCGGAGACAGCTCCCCGTATAAGCCTTGTCTTTAGTGAAAATTCTACTCGTCGGTTGGGGAAGACGTTTTGAACCCAACAATTAACCTCGCAAATAATATCCCGCGCAAAGTTATTCAACCAAGAGTTGCAAGATGTGGTGGAAGCCGACCTATTTCTAAGTGTAAGAAAATGGAATCATAGGGTAAACACAACTGGACAAAACAAATGTACAATCGAAAATAGATATGTTCGATGGTCTAATGTAAGTCCTATTCACTGTAGCACCCTGAGCCTTGATGCGTCGACCAGGTCTGAAGTACACCGTCTATAATTCGGGGGTGTGCAGTGAACAGAGATAAACGACTTCCATTGACATCACAGCGCAAGAATTACAACGACAAAATGATGCAGTAATTATAATTAGAAGCTTGTTGTTAGCTAGCACACCTGTTAGATATTGCTTCGTAAGAAATTGCTTTAATAGGAAAATTATCAGCACACTTTTATAGTAGCGGAATAAATGTTTAAGTGACAAAAAATTTCAGATAATAATCGTGAATACCTGAATTGAGAAAAAAATAATAAAGTCTATGAAAAAAGTTTCATATATATACATATATATATATGCGTTAATGGTAGATACGATAAATGGAGTGTCTACATGAGTGGATAAAGAAAGTTACTCATCATAAATGCGTCCTCCAGCTAAGTTCTACAATGCTTAGTGATTGCATTTGTAGAATCATGTGTACAACCGTACGAACTTGTCCAAGTAGAGCTACTTCAGTGTATTCCCTAATACTAGACATTGTCGCTACGGGCAGTATCTGCGTTCGAATCATGCCTTCTATGACAGTTCACCAATTTGAATGATGTCGACTGCGTTACTTTTGCAGAACAAGTAAATATAGGGTTGAAGTAATCAAATGCTTCAATAAAATAGGGTTTGGTGTGATTTCCTCTAGCGTATGTGATCGAGGTTCCATCATCGATATGGTTTGATAACCTTTCTGAATTGTGATGAGCCTGGTAGGTCTGTGTTGCAACTTTGCCTCATGGGAAAATAGACTATTTCATAACATGGCGTTGTTTTCGGTCTTCTAGAGCAGCCGAAAACTGATTTGTTTGGGTTCGTCAGCTTTGAGAACGTTGCACCGGCGAAAAACCTATGAAAAATTGATCGTGTGTCGATAAAAATTACTAATGGAAAACTAGAGATGCTTGCCGAATCATAAGGCAAAAAAAAACACCGTAGTTAAACCTGTAAATACTTTAAGGGCCCACAGCTTTAAAAATATGATAGTTTGCATTTGCAAATGCTATTTACTTTTGAAGTTTGAGGGAATCAAATTATATTTGAATGATTCGTTTGTCTCCAGCCTCCTTGTCAACTCTTTTACTTAGCTGCTCTGTGGTCTACGATTTTGCCTGTAAGCTTTCCGATTTATGCAGATCTATCCACTTACAGAATCACAGTCACCTCATCCTATGACGATCTCTTTGGTGTTGGTCTGATGGATCGCTAACATTTATTTAGCATCTCCTCGATGGCAACGATCGATCTCATCCGTAACTTATAGGCAAATTTAGAGTGATTTTATTGATTATATTAGCGGTTTCATAGATAAAAGGGCGTCCTTGCTCAACTATTACGTAGATAGGTTACAACGGCTAGTGTGCTCTTGGCAGTCTCGTATTTTTCTATGTGATCCTAGGAACATTGAGCAGAACATTTGGCCCGGGGTGTCGTTTTCTTTTTCATGCCCTTGTCGTTTTAAGTCATTATGAGACTGGCCCGTATTTTCTTCGAGTTTTTGCCACAGACCTAATCATGATGTATAGATAATATAATTCATACTTGTCCTATTGTAAGTTATACTTTTACTAGCTAAAGCTGTGCTTTTTAAATTTATTATGTTATATTATCACATATTATTATTATTATATGTGCACGGGACATTTCGGCAACTCCAAAGGCACACTATAGGATTGGGTAAGCACATATTATACGAAGGCAATTACTAGTTAAAGCAATTGACTATCCTGAATACATTTCTCTAGCGCGATTCAAAGTACTAGCCGCATCGCAGATATCCTTAAACACACAAAACTAACCTAGACATGGGTACTTCGAGGGGCCTTCAAAGATGAAATGTATGTAAATGAGCCTTCGACCGAACCTATAGCGCAGTTGGCAAACGACTCGCATAATCGGGAATCGCAGTTGCTACAGCTGATCAAGTACGGCCAGCTCCCATCGACTACAACATCAAATAACAGAAGTGTCAAAACTCCGTGTAACGGTGAGGTAGCCTTTTGAATGAACTGTGTTTGCGATACGAAAGGATCTCATATAGTAATCCTACTATTTCCCCACTAATATTGCTCTCTTCAACAAGATCGCTGCGTAAAATTAAAGATAATAGGGATTTCGATATTATGATGTGATGCTAAACTAGGCAATCGACTATTGTCTTGACGAAATTGTCGTTCTCCAATTATCTCAGGGTGATGCGGGAATATCTAAGATAGCAACCACCTATCTAAATGGCCACTTTCAGTAAAGCATCCATGATGTATGTCAGAACTGACTGTGTCCGTGTATAGCAAAACCATCTTACATCTATAAGCCGACCTTTATTATCTGCGGGGCTTTATTCCGACCTATCTCGTAAAGTAATCTAGACAGTATTATGAGTTTAACTGATTGGCACCATTAGCAGTGGGCAAATATTACCGTGTAGCGTCTTCTCGGCTCGGATAGATGCAATACATATATCGAAGCGTTCTAAAATGAGAAGAGCGTGCGATATTTGACATGTTGGCATCTTGTATGCAAGACATGTTAGTAATAAACTACATACGTATTATTCTATCGTATCTATCGTATACTATCGATATATAGCCTTTTGTTTATTTTGTCAAAACGTCCAATATTTTTTTTCTCTATCAGAACCTTGTTTTGGTGCTGACAATAAACGAGCTGTTAATCTGCAGTAATTGGTAAATGGTCTCCCTGAAATCAATCGCGCTGCGTTTCGCACCCTCCTTAGTTCACTTAATGCACCCTGTCAAATCTCTCAAGCTAGCCCTTCTGCTGAGTATATGTTTTTTTTACGTACACATTTTCTTATGACTTTACAATTTGTCCTTTAAGACTCGTTCTAGTTTATATATATATATATATTCAGATAATTCAATAAATTTCAAAAAATTAACCTCCTCCATCAGCAGAATGACGAACACCTTCTGTCAATAACATTAGCGAGACGAGTTTCTCGCAAACAACTTTCCTAAGAAGAGGCCGATTAAAATATCCAACGTTTCGATGTTAGAGAATTCTTTTGCGATCGATTCGTCTCGCAAACCCTGAAACCAGTAACCGAATCGACCTTGGATCCGCGTTATCAGGTTGAATAGAGATTGTACCATAGTTGCAAGGAATCTCTTAGATAACGCTACTTCTATGTTAGCTGGTATCGTGGTAGAATTCACGAAGAGAGATAAATGTAAAACTCTGATAGTAAAATCTCAACAGGCAGGTGGTCAAGTTAGTTATTGTTTAGCCCAAACGCCAGCGCTGATAAAAAGCAAAGGCGGAAATAAATGCTATGTAAATAATATCTAGTTAGGGTGTATCGAACAGCCGAAGTAAACGACGAACCGGTTTGTCTTTGAACGCTAACATTATTGATATAGGAGAAATATGATAAACAAAAAAAATACTTGATTCTAATACTCTGGAAACCTTGAAGATATTTTGGGTGAGGAATAATCTTGGAATGACAGTTTTGTCGTAGATCGTGAAGATACTGCTACGAGGATACTAAGAAATCAAAGAAGTGGCGAAGCTTTGGGGTACGTTAAGTGTAGCTTCTGATGAAGTGCAAGTCCAGGTGTCATTCCTCAGCATGCAGTTGATGAAAAACGTCGTGAACTAGGAACTACGCTACAAAGCAGAGCCGTTTTGCTCGCAAAGAACAGACGAAATGTTACACTCCACCTCTGACTAAATCCACAGTGGCAGCAAATATTAAGGAAAGGTCCATGATTTCAGGCAGTGAAGCGGTATTCGCCAACAGTCTTAGGAATTATGTGCTATATATATGTGCGCCTTCAGGAAAAGATTAGAAAGGAGGCGAGAGACGCCGAACAGGTGATGAACCAATATTATTCTCCCTCAAGATCTGCTTGGGGCGTTTCTCGCCACCTTTCCTCGCATCACCTTGCGAAGTTAACTCTTAACACACTCAACGAGTGACGGAACGACCAGAATCTCAGCTATAGAAGACGACTGTAGCAGGTCGTGAAGGAATCCGACTTGATAGTCCGGCTTCTGTCATCCTGCAGGACCAGTTTAGATTGTAGGAAAAAAAAATTAAAAAATGTGTGAATTTTTCGATTGTTTTCAACAGTCCGATTCAGGGAACCATCGTTAACTGTTCTCGACGTTAGAAAAGCGCGTACTAAGCTTAACGATAAGAAAGTTATACTCTCTATCGTTGATTTTGCAGAAGCGTACCTAGCAATAGAAGTGGCTGATGAGACGAAACAAATGCTTAGTATAACTAACATGAAGTTCAGTTTGACATTAAAGTTGCAACTGTAATTTTCTCCAATCAATCAGATCAACTAATAGCAGTAACCTTCTAAAAAAATTACGACATTTTCTAACATGCGGTAATAAGGGCCAAAACGTATACGCGTACGGACTACGACTTCGTACATTTTTATTTTCTATACAAGGTTTTCATACTATGGCTTTTCGATCATATTGAGTATGTTTGCTTATGCACATAAATGCATGTAAGTACCGTAATGAAAAATTGAAACAAGTTACCTTTCTAGAGATAAAATGCCGGACGTGGCCATTATGTCGCTAACTTAGCTTGGCTTTTCGATCTATATGCAACCAGAAAAAACTATGCCATAAAGTTTTAGCGTTTACTGGAGATCGATCTATATTTCGCATACCGCTACTTCATTATTCATAGAAGTAATATATACAGACTTCCAGTAATCGACAAGTGGTAAACTCTTAAGACAGAAGGAGGTATATCACTTTATTGAGTACAGAAAATGACCTAAAAATATCGTTTTTGCTGTGGATCCAGTCCGATTAAAGTATTTTTTCTATACTGCGTCATTTTCTTTTGATGTCGTTTTTGTCACGTTAGAAAAAAGAGATCGTTCTGCCCTGCCTAGTCAACCTGAGCGTAAATGAGGCCTGTTACACATTTCTACCAGTTACGTCTTAACTTTTATGATGACCAAAAGCAAAATACCCGCAACCGAAACCAAACGTTTATGTTGTTGTATCAATAATTGACTAGTATATTTAGAATAAATTCTCTTCGCTCTTCTTTTCAGTGGAATAATATGACCTTTACAGGCACTAACATCAACACAGGTGTAGTAGTATAGGTCACTGCTGAAACTGGCGACTCATTCAAGTTTCAAGCAGCGTCTACACAAGCATTCTGCCTTCCACTGTTTAAAGCCGGTATCGAAGTACGGCTTGACCTATTTGCTTTGCTACCCTCCGTAGCGCGCATTTTGCTAAGATTTTATCGTTAATATAGTTCATTGTCGAATATATCATTGAATCAAGAGATGAGCGGTCAGCTTGAGTCGGCTCAGCGTAGAGTTTTTCAGAGAACATTTCTCTACCATAGTACGGAGCCTCACTGTTATCTAACTGAAGCCAAAAAACGGTGAGGCTTTACCTAAATAGCTTCGGCTTCGATGTAAAACGAAAAAAGAGCACATATAATGATCTGAGAAAATTTTTTTGCACGCCGCGAAGGTTACTACGATCACATTCGTGCAGAAGAATTGATCTACTGACTTCTCAAAACCTCCTGAAAATTTCATCTTCTGTACTGTAATCCATATTACATTGTCACAACACAAGCTAGGTTCGATTATATAGATCGAACTACGCGATATTAAAATGCTTTCTTATGGCTTGTTGCCTAAGGATTTCTATTGCGACTAAATCAGTGAGCGTACGCACTAGTTACCACTACAACTGTGGAGGCCGTGTGGAATGACGTTATACCACCGTTTTATTTAAAGTAAAACAGGAGGGGTGCGCGCACCGCAATCGATCAGAAGGCGAACTTTTTAGCTACCAAAATCGTGCTTTGCTGACTACGATTGCATGAGAAGTAGGCTATTAGCGATGCTGAACCTTCATGCATGGCCCATCAACCCATCTAGCGGCTATAGATGCACAGCGAAAACAGGGTTACAGAACGTCTATGAATACTGAAAATCAGCTGACGCGGTAACATCAGCTAAATAGATTTCGTGGCACTGAAGAAGACAGAGTAATAAGTAAGCTCGATCTATTCGGGAAAAGGTGGGGATATATGGATCACTCCTTTTTCTCTGGCTGAACAACGTTTACTTGAAGTTATTATATCATTAAACTATCTGGATTTGTATCTGAAAAATGTGGGCAGGTCAGAAATTTAGCACAATTTGTCTAATCTAGATTTCAAAACGTTGAGCTACAGAAGATAGCTAAATATTTTTCTTGCGTTTCGTAAAATTTGGTTCGGATGATGAGGAAGCGTCCTGTCTTTCACTATCCGAAAATCATAGTTTCAAAGACAAATCAAAAGTAAGTTTATTGCCCTGTAGATCAATGAGCCAAAGTGTGTTAGATGGGTCGATGCATTTTGAGCATACGTGAAACAGGATTGATTGTTCAATGCTAATTTAATTAAGCTTAGTAAGAATACGTTTATGTCTATATATGTCAGGGTAAAGGGGTTTCGGGCCATTGTTGTAAATAGCATGTCATGGTATGTGATTGCTTTCACAACAGAACTTGACAATTTCATCAACGTTATGCATCGTTTGGACAAGGTAGCATTGTTGACATATGAATCACATTCAAATTTAGCATAGATAATTATTTACATCAAAATTATCTATCATTACGACGGTTATACAGGTTTCAGTCCGGTTAATTTGGCTTTAGGCAATGGTGCTTCCATTGTTATGCTTTTGAATATCTTTTATAATAAACTGAAACTAGCCAGCATGCGAGTACCTGGACCACACAAAGGCCCATTTTACGTTGCCCAGCAGGACGCCTATGTGGAACAATGATAGACGCCTTATAATGTTTTGGCTGCTTAATTTAGCAACAAAACTAAGAAAGCATCGGCTTGCTTACCTAAAATTACAGTTTTTTTTTTTTAGAAAGACAAACATTTTTTTCAGTTTTATTCGTTGACTAGTTTCTTTGCGCACTAGTGCCACATATAACCCCGTTTCGTACTGCCGTGTAGGCGAACGACATGGGTGTTTTCTACTGACACTTTCTCAAAAATTAATGAATTGTAGTAAGCCTGTTTCGGCTTAGTAGTAGAAAAGTTTTACGGATATAGCGGTACCCTTTCTTTCCCGTTACGTCAGTACTTTTCGACGACAGCATTGAAATTTAACCCATATAGCGTCCTATCCTGCTTTTCGACAAGTTCTTAAAGTACACAGTATCAATATGCATATAGTAGTACTCTCAAATATGTCTGTTAATTTCGACAGGAAATAGAAAATTATTCAACTTTACGATTTAAATACGGGTGATTTGTTCAATAGCTAGCGAAAACAGCACTACTCTACAAAATCTAAGAAAATGAACATCCGAGCGAAGCGTACCTGTACATAAATGTAACACAGTTCTCATGGACAATCGGATGGTTTATCTCAGCTGATTTTTTTATACCGTATCGTATCTAGAATAGAGCGAAACGCGCAACCTAAGTTCACAATGCGCTATTACACAGAGGACGCGTTCAGTGTTATAAAGACCGTTACCAATTAATTTCGTGTAGATCCATTGCGATAAATTCACACTAAAAACGGGACGTCATACGCAGTTTGTAATTTGTCGAATAATTGACGTTCGATAAAAATGGTAACAAACGTAATACGTCCAATCATACGTGTTCATATATCACCCTCATATATCACCCTCATACGTTTGCATAGGGGTCTTTCAAAAACATGCTACAACAAAAATGTGCTCTATACGATTAGGAATAATAGACAAGGACACCTTAACTTATTATCACCTAAACCCATGTTCGATTTAGAGAAACATTAGGGTATCTCTCTTCGGCGTGTACCTCCAGCCACGATAGAATGACTTTCGTTTACTATTAAATAAGAAGTTTAATGCTGGAACTTCACTTACGTAGTAGTGCTAGATCGAAGAAGTTTCCAACTTCGGCTTCTAACCGGCTTTATGACGGCTGTAATGATTTTTTTGTCATGTTTTAATTTTGGAAATACAAAAGTGAATTACTAGGGAACGTTCACTGCACGGACAAAATTAAGGGCTTACGAATCATGTCATTGTGACGAAACGCTACTGTATATGTTTATACCTATTAGCCGGATATGGGTGCAAATGTACAAAGAGCTAAAAAACGTGCCGATAGAAAATCGCCGAATTACCCTCAGACACTAGAAGGCTAGACATTTCACTTACGTTGTGTCGAACCCTCTTAAAACATGATTTGGAGGCGTAAGGATTGCGGCAAAAGGTCTCTATTACGAGTGAGGCAATACCTGTTTCAGAGAAAGCCTTAACATATTGAAGAGGAAGCCCGAATTGCTTCGTTTTATTGTATGTAATGAGAAGTCGATGTACGACTATTACCTGATTTATTCTAGCACAATTGTTTAGGTATGGACGAAAGAAATTGCAAGGCCCAGCTTAAAAACGAAACCTCTTCTCAGCGTCCTTTTTAACTTTCGGAAAATTGCGCATTATGAATTCATTATGTGGTCCTGATACCTGTTATTAAGGTCTATTATAGGAAATTTCTGAAAGATTTCGTACCGTTGTCATCAAAGAAATTAATTTTCGGCGAATATATCGTTTTTCATTGCGATTATTATGTTGCCTCGACCTCCGTCTGACCTACATCTGAGTTTTTTCCAAAACGAAACACCTGACAGAACATCGAAGAGGGTTAATAAAATCCAGGAAATCTATAGCATAGGTTTATTTTTACAACTGAGTTCATGAAAAGCGCGTCACACGTGCATCGAGTCCGACAGGAATCAGCTTGAAGGATACTACTAGGACTTTCTAGAAAACTTCCTTCTACATACTTACCCAATATATTTTAAAGTTAGTGTTTTCTGTTCGACGAGAGCTTTTCACATGTCTGAAACAATAATAAGATTTGACTGTCTACTGTAGTACGACTGCCACGGAAATAGCTGAAATGAACTAGACACCTAATCGCATATTAAAGACTAAGGATTTAAGTTATCAGGATGAGCATGGCTACAATGTTATAAACGGTATAATAGACCACGAACGCGATGCCATCCAAATGGATTATATCTATTACTGCAATTAGACCCAATGCCAAACGCGAGCAAAATTTTCGTTCCTTTGTAGCGAAGTGTTCAATGTGCTTAATACGCTAAAAGCACAGGCAACATTCACAGTACACAATGTCCTCGATCATCATTGTCAGAAAAGGGTGTTTCAGCACGTAGCAGCAACTCGTGATGAACTTGATTGAATTTAGTAATTATTAAAGATCAACTTATTTATCTAAAACAGTTGATTTTTGCTCGGGCTTCCTAGCCCGAGTCATGATGCAGACCCTAACTTATGTTTGTAGTACTACATTTCCTCTATTTTGAAATTTAAAATACTCGAATCTATATGTCATTAAGTTTATTATCTAGCTCAACGTTTCATGATCTTTTATTACGGAACATTTTTCATCGCGGACAGCATGTTGATATTGTATAGATTCCTTGAATTGCCAGTGTACCTGACCGATACGCCACGAAGTTGCAGTGATGCCCAGCAGAGTTATCGATGATGTTAAAAAGACAAATACGATCCACACTTCGTTCATATTTACTGCTTTGTGCCTTACTTTTATGTGGTACAATTTGTTGTTGAAAAATGTATTTTAAAAATAATTCATAAACCCCACTTGTGCTGAAAATAGAAGACTTAAACTTTCGACTTCCTCATACATCATCATCTTCTTTTAGCTCTACAGTCTTCTGGGGACCAGAGATCATTTTACGAAGATAAGGTAAATGGGCAGACGTGTCGTCTCAAGTGTTATCTAGTTATGTCATAGTTAATCAATTTAGGAGACGGGAGTCAAGTTGAGAATAGTGCTTAGCTTTAACAAATCTGCTGTCACATTTAGCCTATCATTGTGATGCTGGATAAGCTTCCGTACCTTTCTAGGTAATATACAACTAACTTCCCTAAACGTTACCTGCGTCAATGAACGTATTATTTTGTGCAGGCCGTTCGAAGTCGGAGACCTAGCTATGCTAGGAGATATTCTGCCACGGTAGTTTCATCTACATCTAAACGGACCTACAGGGTCACACGTACATATACATACGTACATACATACATACATACATACATCGAAAGGACCTAAATGTAAACACGATGAAAAGCATTGTAACAAGTACACAAGGCACACTGGGTAGAAGAACCGTGCCCGAACTTGCTAGATCCCAAATATCTTTAGACTGACATGTACTATGTTTTTGTTCGGCTGTAACCCACCCTCCTTAGGGACAGTCTAATCTTCTCAAGGATGTCTTTCTTATTCTGTCGATTTTCACAGTATAACTCGGGCAGGGTAGCATCGGAAGAAGTCACAAAAGTTCCATTGATTTTTCTCGGATTACTTGGAGTAATTTTTTTGGGTGTTCGGGCACTCGGGAAATATTACATACCACCGATAGGACAATGGTCCGCGTAAAATAATCAAGTGGTGACGAAGCTAACTTGGTACAAGCTCCATATTTTTTAAACTGGTGCCTCCAAAAGTGCTGGTTAGAGGCTAGAGTGTAGCTCGGCCAAAGTTTATCCAGTACAGGTTTAAGAAAGAAGTTCTATAGAAGGGTAGTACATCGCGTTCGAGGGGCAATTATCCGGACCGTTGCTTCCTCTAGAAGAACCAAGTGCTTTATTAGAATAATTGTTGGAAAGCATCAATTTCATTCCATTAAATAGTAAAAAATGGATTGCGGATTTTAATACATTAGAAATTCAATATGCGTATTTGCCTTTCGATCACCGAATGGATTTCATAGAAACCAAGTCTTGCCTTCTTCTGAAACCAAGTCTTACGTCATCTGGTAATGCTCGGCTGATACAATACACTTCATCTTTTTATTTTCACTGTATACGTAATGATATCATCAGAGTCCGATCGAGGCCCCAGAACCGCAAGGTGATGAACGAGTCGATATAAACCTGCGGTAGAGACTGCCGTAATCATTAGCTAGCAAGAACAACATTCCTATAGAAATAATTATTACTTAAACTAATCTGGTGGCCTAGCGTAGAAGCAGACTATAATGTTTAGTGTGATCATAAACTGGCGCTTAGTATCAACATATATATTATCATGTTTATTAAACCGAATTTGCTGGTAAAAGAGAGTGGATTGCCCAGGATATTTCCGCCTGGTCACTGCGCAGTTTCGTACATTTCTGTACAGCGTATGCATCCAAAAATTGAATTCGAATGTAATAAATGGGAATGGCATACTAGTGGACCGAACTGCCTGAGCTAAGGCGCCCAAGACACATAGGATTAAGACATACATTGTGATTAACAAATCGAATATTACCGTGTAGTGAGGTAGGTCCATCTTAGGGTAGAAGGTATTACGAAAGGTGTTCTGTCTTATGGACAGAGATAATTACAAAGAAGAAAAATGTCAGTAAATATACTCAAAAGCAAACGATACTGGGTGCGGACCCAGGTACGCCAGAGGCATTCTAAGATTGTTAGTCTAGTTACTTTTCATTTTACTTCCAAACGGTTGACGGCAAATTGTGGTTAAATGAAACGAATCCAATCAAGTCGAACAGGCTGTAACTTGTGTGTTTGTGTTAATGTGAAACGTAACACGAATGGCATTGAAGGCGTGCGTACATTTACTAATAATAATAATAATAAAACCAAATACTCCGGACAAAACGTTAACAACGACTGGCGCGGATCTGGATTCTGTGTAATGGAAACCATTTTCAAAGTTCTAATATTAGAAGAATTATTTTTAGTAGAATTTTCACAGTGCCTGGTACAGTGTCATGAACTACTGGAATAAAATAAGATTGTTGTAACAGCCACTTCTGCGGATCATCGAAAATTTAGAAGACGCAATATAGATATATGTGCTCGTTTTACCGTCTCATTACAATGATAGGTCTATTGAAAAATGACCTATTTGCACCGCGCTGGGACGCTTCTTTACCTTTACTAAGATCTCTCAAGCAATAAGTGTTCAACTCAACATTTACGTTTAAAGGAGTCATTTGCCCGTACAACGGCCTCTTGTCACTACTGATCGAATCTATTGCCCTAATGAATTCTTCGTTGTAGCAGCTTACTCGACTAAACACAAATATGAACTGTAAAAAAATATAGGCGTCGGCTAAGTGTCTTCTATAGATTATCCGCACCGACACTTGTGTATCTTAGCTGTGAAAAAAAAACAATGACCACCCGGATTCTATCTTACTTTGAACCAAAACGATCGAGATACATCACGGCATTACTAGCTTCGACTGCCGTCTGCCAAGCTCATGTGATTACCTAAGCATGAAGTGCCCGCCCTATAGGGCAATTATTACCGTAGTGTCAAACAGAATGTATCACTATTATTACCAAGTATTACCTGAAACTACGGGCGCGATCTGAAGTGGCCATGACCACAGGACTAAAATAGGTAATCTAAAATCGAAACATTCATCATATGTTGTCTATCGAAAGTAACCTAATGTTTTCTAACGATTAAGATAATTTACCTGTGTTAGATAATTTAGCAACCTGTCAAAATAGCATAATCACGGCACGTGGACAGTTGAGATAATTGTGAATGGTTGCCGTACGAAAGCCCGCACGATCGAATCGACCAGACGGTGAATTACAAACAGGGATACATTTCCCCCCTCGATATTCGCCAAGCTGTGAGAAGCAACACCTCTCATTCAATATGGACAAGCCTGAGCATCTAAAAACGCGTACCGTTTGCCTTCAAACTCTGGAATTACGCCCGTCGAAGGAACTTCTCGGCCACACAAAGACCAAATGTTATCAACAACGATCAAGAAGCTATGTATTTTTCTCGCTGCTATACATCACCTCTAAACAAGTCGTATTTACTTTTGATCCAACCTCGTTTTCAGCGCAGCTATACTATTATCCAACACTGTTTTAGCACAGTACTAACCCCATATGGCCTGGACAGGACATGGACCTCGGTGTTTCACCTTCACTGAATCAAGATTTTGAAAAAAAGAAGCGTTCAAAACAACATTAACGACGTTTTTATACCGAAAGCAATGCGCTAACCTATCCCGCAAGAACAGATGTTTAAGGTTGATCGAAATAAGGCTTCGAGATGGAATATTACGATAAACAGCACGGCCATTGAGGCAGAAGATCCGCTCTGGCCACCGAAACCATGCGATTCCTAGTGTCTACTAAAAGAGCTCCCAGTTGTCACGATGTGTTGTAGCATACAAGCTGCCGACAATGGCCATACCGAAATGTGGTAAGATATTGGGTAAAGTAAAGAGTTCTATGCTCATTCGTTGCTACGTTTATTGCTAAACTATAAGGACCGTTTTTTATTCATAGTATGCTACGTACGTAGTGCTTCGCAGGCGTTTTAGCGTAGGGAAATTTTCTTAAGGAACAAACCCGCTTTTAGTCTGGCAAGTTTTTCTTGTATAGTCGGCAGTGATTTTCGGATTTCGGACGGTCATATTGTTGGCGCTAGTATTTGTATTGTACGGATAGCTACATCGATACGCTAGTTGCATCCGTAACGTTCACGCTCGATTCACGTTAACGGGTCTTTGCTTTCAGCTCGTTCATAACTAACACTAACGTAATGATTAAATAAACAATACAGTTATACAAAGCATCAAATCATCCATCCACACATTCGGAACATAGCTAATACGCTGGCCCTAGCTGACGACAACTATTTCATTATAAAAGTACACAGTGATGACGTAAAGCGAGTGTACATAAACAAAATACGGCGGTATTTCACCAACGAGGCCAAATCTAATCAGTATTATCAGTGTAATTTATATTATTGGTATTAGTGAATCTCCTTGTTAATCACGGTGGATTTTGCCGTCCCAGATAGTACGCTTTCAGTAGCGATGCTTCGGGAGTAACTGCCTGTTACGCAATATACTTACGCAGATCTCTAGCAACCGGATCATCAACACAGACTGGTAGTTGCCCCACACCGATTTCGGTAACTGTGCTTCTGAGGTGGAAAACGTATATCGATTTGTTAGCGCAGGCTGAATAGCCATTCCTATCTACTGGACAAGGACTAAATAAAGGGCAGAGCCTACAATTATTGTCGGGTGATCTACTAATTATCGATTTTTTCCAATCGAAGGAAAGTACATTTTTGAAGAGGGGTTGGATATTTTTAAGCGTTATCGATGTGAAAATTTCGTTCCTAGCAAAAACGGTGGCGATAATAGCGTTGGCACGTAGATCGTTCGTAGGACTTCAATAGCTCCAAGTATCCTCATTTGTCGGCGGAGATAAAATTTTTAAAACATCTACCGATGTTCAGCTTCAGCTAACTACTCGAAGCTTTCGATGTAAAACCAGATTATACACTCATTCTTGGGAATTTGGGTGCAGAAACATCATTTATTGGGCCAGATACCGCTTATTTGCGTACACTGGAGAATTTTTTTTATGCTCTTAAAACCGACTGAGCAAGAATTTTAAGTGTAGTCTAGTTCGAAATATGCACGAGGCATAGTAACATGCAATGGTATTGTAACATACACGTTTGATGCTGAAAAAGCCACGATACCTGCGCTATTATGTTAATCGTACTAACTGATGAAGTATGCACAGAAGCCTGACACATAGCAACTAGATTCTCTACAAAGAACCATATTCTTGATAAAAACGTAAATGTTAGATATTACACTCGATATAATTGAGCTCCTTAGATAGACCTGACGCGTTTTATGGGACATTCGCAATGGACTCCAGAAGATCACCGTTCGTAGAATAGGCTTCCTCGAAGCTCATTTTTACGGCCGGCAGAAATTTACGGCCTCTGAGCAACTGGGATTATAGCCATTAACTTGTATGTTACAGGAACAATCAGGAGACTGCTGGATGGTAATTTTTCGTGTTTTTGATGGATGTTTACACTTTACTCTGTTGCATTCAGGTGAAGTTCGACCAATAGCCAGTTTGATCATTTGGAAAACAGCCAACTTCTTGCCTCTCTAATTGAGACAATATTGTTTCATAATATTGTATCTCATACCTGTCAGGACACAGCCAAAATTGCATGTGGTGTCATGTTGTAGCCAAATAGAACTTATGTGAGAACGTGATGAGTTACGGTACGAACGGCTTCACTGTGAAACATTTTAACTTATGAGTTTATTATCAGTTAACGATATAGTCGTAGTTTATTCAATGCGCTTCTGCAACCTGTAATCGTATCCGCTTTATTGCTTAACTTGGCATGTGATGTAGTAGTACTAGCCCCTCAGGTCAGTTTGAAGCTAGTTCGCAGGCAAAACGGAGGGGGTTGATACTGATCACGCCCTTGAACCTCTTTACGGCGAAACTACATCCGTTCTATGATATTACATCAGTCAGATAAATTTGCAGATCTGTAGGAAGGGAGCTAGTTGCTATTTACTACAGTACAACGCACAATCGTCATCGCCATGTCGTCAATGTCGCGAAGCTGATAAAGCACTATCACAGACTATATATGAAACGTAACGTTTATGGCTTTATAGACGAAAGCTCTCGAACTGCTCGTCAGTGCATTTCAGCACTTTTTTTTTTTCGGCAGCTGCATTCATAGAATGATTTCAATGTGATTGCTAAGATACACGAAAACATACACGTACCGAGGACCCACTAACGGTTATACGCCAGTGGTACTTTACCTATAGGGGGCTGACGCTTCGTTTTCGGATAATATGCTTATAGATCCGTCTTCATAGACAAGTGATATAGGGAAAAGGACAACCGAAATTAAATTCTCGAGGGTCACACACGGCGGGACGTACGGGAATTACTAAACGGCGGGGTATACGGAGATAACTAGCTAGCTAGCTAGCTCTGTACGATTATATTTTGTTACCACCGAGTTTTACCAGACTCGAAAGCGAATACATCGTTTTAGGAAATTCTAACAGGACCTTATATTTGGCTGATTCGAATTTTTGCGGCAAGTGCGCAAGTAAAATATCATCTGTAGTTTTCATTTTTCAGGAAGAACGTAAGCTCAAAAAAGGCTTTCAAAAACAACTTATCGTAATCGTAAAACTAGCAACTGTTAAGACCCATTGTTCCAGTTAGCAAACCCAGTGTCACACACTGAAATCAGCCAAACATTTAAATAATTTCAAGCTTATCTAAGCATTGTAAGCTTAATACGACTGAAGCAGAAGACGGCAATCGTGTTATAGCGCAATAGTCGTGTATGAATGGCCGTCTACGGCCTGAAGTTAGCTTAGAGTAACTTCTCTAAGGCCGACTAGGGCAAACGACGTTGCGACGAACACACATAGCGCGCTTGGCATAGCGAGTATACAGCTGGAATACTGCGAGGGATGATTCTTAGTTTCGACGGGCCAGTTAGGGTAGAGCTTTTTATCAGCCAGTTTGTCGTGTTCTGGTTTAAATGTTTTTGGTACTGCTATTTGTTGTGGCTTTACAACAGTGTCAGTATAAGGTGATTTATCTTGTTCAGTGTACCCACTACGGTCTTCATATGTGTCGTAGTAATATTCATAGTCATTCTGCTCATCAGAATTATTAAACTCGTCGTAGTCGTCCTTCCGTACATTGCTCTGGCCAGGGTTAGTCAATTTGCCGTTTTTTGACTGTTTCTCTATCTTCCTATATTCATTTAAGTATTGTATGTCTCTTAGGTACCAGACCTTTTTAGTTTTGCAAGTTTTTTTTCGAAGCGCATCTGGACAAATGGTACGTTTGCCAGTGGGCGAGTCAAAGCACAGTTTGACCCCGTGCAGAATGTCGCTACCGTTTTGACTGCCTTCACAATTGAACTCGACGAGCGTATTGTCTCTGTCAATGGCCAAGATCATGTTATCCAAGGAGACCGGCGCTCGGTTGTTTGGTCGTATAGCTTTCATCTCAAGTAATTTCAAAATATTACTCCGTTGATATAACGTTATGGCCTCCTTGAAATAACCAAAAGTTTTCTCTCTACTTTCTGCATAGGTTAGAACACAAGGCCCATGCCGACGGAATTTTTTCCGCCAAATAGCCCTAGAAGGTGTTGAGGTCAAGCTTGGCCACATAATCCTCAGCTTCCTTTCAACCTTCTCCGGCGGATTAAATTTCACCTTTTTACAGCTACGCGAAGGAAATTCCGAACCTAAAAAATTTGCGGATTTGAATAAATCACGGCGGAACACGTCATAAGGTAATACAAGCTTTTGACCACTTAATTTACAAGCTTGAAACCGCACGACTATATCTGCTAAACCTTTCTTGGCGGATTTTGCAAACTCATTCTAAAATTAAAAAAATTTGCCGTTAAAATTTAAACCTATGCTACGTTTGACCATTTGGTAACGATAAATATCTATAATTAACATCTTAATATGGAAAGTCAAGACAAGAACAAAAAGAAGCAAACTATGTGCCGAACTACATACCATCTCCCCGTAGAATTCTTAGATTATCAATTATCCATTGTGGAAACTTGTGGAGTTGAATATATTCTCTACAATCAAAGACCGAGCAGTAGCCGGCTGTTGTCACCAGAGTTAACTCGAAAATAGCAAGTGACTCATCCTCGAAGTATAGCACCCCACGCTTCCGCCTTCTTCCAGAAGCACTTAATTCTGCCTCCAAGACCAGTGCTAGTATCACGAATATTTTCACAATCGTCAACTTCATCCGGAAACTGTGGAGCGTTGTTAACATAGTGCAGTTAAGCGCAATATTTTATTCCAATAGAACTTTACTGCAAGAACTGCAGTTAAGGTAGAACTGTTATATGAATGAAATTAATCTAGGCAGTTATGCGGTATGTACGTGCACAACTGACGAGGTCAACATACGCCTATCCAGAACTCTCGTCGAATGCTACCTTACAAGAAATGCCGCTTCATCTCTAATCCTTTATTCGATGCTGAGAGATGAATTAAGTCGTGCAAAACAAAGCATCTACGCTTGATTCCGAACCTAGATCATCTCGCACCACATGAACAGTCCGACGCAGCTTACGCTATTTGAAGCACTTTACTTATCTGACATAACCAGTCCATCCGAAGCCTGAAAGAATCTTACGTTTAACTTCAGCTAGTCGATGGCACAGTGTTGATATCGGCACCTTGCGGGGCACCCTACTTTCGTTTGACCGGACTCGTTGTCGCTACGACATAATCGCATCCAGAGAGCTTAAGTGAGCTGTTGACTTAAATCTATATCGTATCTTTTTTTGGAAATGTCCTGTATATAGAAACCCTGACTAGCAGGTACTCTAAGGTGATGACGCCGTCAAGCAGTCTGTAAATGTGCATGGTGTCTACGAGTATCTATCTTGAAGACAATAAAAACGTGAAGCGTTTCATCATCACTAACGCGATACAAGTAAATTTAATCATATGAAAGTTTTTGTACCTGACCATATATGCACAACAGGTTAGTGGTCGATGAAGTTTGGGTAAACACTTCATGTTAGAACTTCATATCAGTAAATACTAAAAAGAAATAGACAGAACTGTTTGTACATGTGAACTACATATATATGCATACCATCCTTCACTGAAAAATCAATGATTCTTCCGTGTGAGATCTTTTTCTAATCGTCCCAATCTATTGTGATCCCGTCGTGAAAGTAGTTCCCGCAAGATATAATACACATTTGCCGCCATTTTCGCTAATTCCTATATTTTTCAAATTCAATCGTAGGGAAAGCTGTTCGTTTGGTCAGTGTTTTTTTACTTCGTCGTGTCGTTCTCCTTAATTTTTGGATCTAAGGAAAATTTGAAGGAGGCTAAGTGTGACGAGTGCGAAATTAAGACGTCAAAAAGAAGATCTGCTCTAGGAAAAGTGACATGTGGGCTGGTATCCTATTGGTGACCCATTAATTGAGTAAACAAGTAACAATCATTTGTGTGAATTTCTTCACTACAGTAGCTTGCATATAGATAGCGTTTGATTATTACTAGACAACAAGGTACGAGATCTTCCTAGAGACCACAAATAAACGTGACACAATACGCACCTCTAAACCGCTTTTCACAGTGATCAGATGGGAACACGTTTTCCAAATTGAGCAATTCTAATTATTCTTTTTATTATTATAATTTTAAATGTCGCTCGTTCTATGTAATTTGATTTCTTTTAAAGTTTCAATTAGTTTAATAAGGAACGGATGAATAGAAGTCGTTCCGATTTCCTCAGCGAATGGGAAGATGTACGGAGGATGTCTTTCCATCATCACTAGGATTTTTCATCGAATTTCTGCACTGTCACTGACACCGTTTACTAGAAAGTAATATATTGCTCGTCTATAGAATGAAATCCACCGTCCAAATTGTACTAGCTATAACGACGTCGTTTTTTTCCAGTTCTGCCATAACTATAGAAAATAGTTGCCCTTGTTCAGTGTAGGTATAAAACGCTAAAAAGTTTACGGTATTCGCTGAACTGACAGGTTTCCATAGTAGAACACAAACGAGAGCCATTTGGATACTATGGGTAAACATAGGGAAGAAGTTTATACGTCTTATTAGAAAAAATATTATTGGGGTTTTCTTAACTGATTTATATACCTATCGTCTAAGTGGTATAAGCGCTACGGCACAGGGTTCCATTGGTTGCCGCCTACCGATTACCCTCCTTGAGCATGCTTTTCATTTAGGCTGACACACGCGCCAAAGAAAAAAGAGACTTCTGGACGACCCCCGGGAATTTATAAAAAAGCATCGCGATATCCTGCGCCTAATGCGGTTCAATATCGCTATTGTTGATCTTCTTTTTAACTAGCATAAGGCTGACGGTCGTTCTCTACAACGAAGCTATAAAATGCTTCGTTATCCGAGATGATTAAACAACGAAATTCCAGTTAAAAAATATCACTAGGTTGTCAAAAACAGATCCCTGCGTTACCAATTCAAAACATAATACTATTACCCGCTTAATACGATATCAGTTATTTGCCTTATATCTGATTTGTGAAACTAGCTTGGTTTACGGGTGGAATCAATTATAATATTTCAGCCAAGCACTCGATCGACAGGCGTGGTACTCTAGAAGATTTTCGAAGGACCTGATGGATGTCTATATCGAATATTTCTAGTCCAGCATTTGCGCCTACGCTGTCACCCTAGATACTCGGAATCTGGGACTCTATATTCTAGACTGTTACGGAAGATCATCTAGCGTTTGTGTTGGGTCACAATGTCGTAAAAAATCCCTAAGAAAACAATTAGTTTTTAATTCAGGTGCTACTTGATTACATGCCGGTGCCGAATCAAATAAAAGTACATTATTTTATTTAATATGCGCATATTATGCTGTATGCGAATCTACTATACGCTAGCTCACAGCAAAATCCTTCGATAAATTTATACCGCTCTTCGATTTGCTAAAATTGAAATCTCGCAAACGTTGCCACAAATATAAAACGTAACTCACAATATGGCCAAATAAGCGAAAACTTAGCCAAACTCGGTCTATTCGAAGCATCGAAATAAAAACCTCGTTCGTGGGGTTCGTAAGATAAGAGTTGTTTGTTTGACGTTTGTACCGAGAACAAGGTGTGGGAATAGAACCGATATAATGTGTGTTATTATTATGTGTATACATGTAAAATATGTATACACATACAATGATATACGTACGTACAATTATAACGTGGTACTACTAGAAAATATTTGTCTTTATTCTGAACGCGTAGGATTTTGTCCACGGTACATGGCTTCCATATGGAGAGTGAGGTTTGATTTCTATCTAGTGAGCATCATTTTTCCCCAGCCCAATTTTTGCGCAAACGCACGTTACTATTATATCAACGTGCCGTCGCATCCTGTGCTTTTTCTATATAAATATTATCTGCGCGAATGCGACGTATTGTGTTATTGCAACTCATCTTTTCCCTCATCTTAGAAATTCATCATCTTTTATTTCTATCAATGAGATTTACCCACATCTCCACCATATTATTCTAATCAATGAGATTTACCCACATCTCCACCATATTAATCTTTTATTTCTATCAATGAGATTTACCCACATCTCCACCATATTAAGTAAGATGTCGCCGTGAAAATAAACCGTTTATTGATGTATAATAAACAGCTTTTAGACTCAAAACATGTATATGAGGTGCTCTGAAGCGTCGCTGATACTTTCCAAACCGGTTGCAAGAAACTGTAGACAAAACGCCTACACTACGTTATTATGGGCGAACAAAATCCAAGACGTATACGTTATTATGGGCGAACAAAATCCAAGACGTAGCGATAAGCACCCACAGCATATTCATCCGATTAATGGCACTCGAATTCGGGCCAGATTGCTTTGTTTGTTGCTTCTCGGTTGTTTCAGTAACTCCCTCGGTATTTACGTCGTCGTCAGCCTGCCTAGCCCGCAGTTTATTTACTTGCGGCCTAGTACTGATTTGCCGATTCTGCGTGTCCGTTACTCCCGTACTCGCCAAGCTCCGAAGCGGCGTTTTTAGATACCATACTCGTTCGGTTTGACAAGTAAGGGTTTTATTAGGTTCGCTCGGGCAGGCGACGCGCTTGTCTAGCTGTTGACTGAAGCACAGCGTTATTCCTCCGAGAATATCAGTGTCATCGTGCTTACCTTCACAGATGTATTCGACCGTCGACGGATCTACATCAATGGCAGTTCGGAGTCGCCCCAGCGAAACCGTTTCATTGTCATTTTCTTTAATGCCCACAGCTTCAAACAGCTTCATTGGATTGCTTCGTTGGTACAGTTTTATAGCAGTCGTAAAATACTCAAGGGGCGTATAGTTCTGTTTTGTTGGATTGAGGGAACACGATGCATAGCGATTAAAATGTTTTTCCCAAAATGCTTTATCAGATAGTGTGCTGAAGCTTGGCCACGCAGAGCTAATTTCATTGCGGATTGTTTCAATATCAGAGACGTTGAACTCCGTCTTCTTGCACTTGCTTAGTGGGGCTTTTTGATCTGCAAGAACAGACTAACTCGTGAATATCAGCATTTAGGCAAAGCTTCGAGTACTGCGATTCCCGAACCGTGGGACGGGGGACCGCCACGAAAAGGTACGAAAAACGTCGAGAAAATCGAGCACCTAATAGTCACCCTGATACATAACATGTGTCAACGTCGAGAAAATCGAGCACCTAATAGTCACCCTGATACATAACATGTGTCAACGTACACTGAGTGGGTCAAATATTTTCGATATTAATCGAAGTCTTACTATTGTACTGTTACTTCACTGAACGATTTTCTCGCCTACGTCTTCACATACGGGGTATTCGTATACCGAAGCTTAATGTGCCATAGCGTTAAAAAAAAATAAAGCGTATGTCTAATTCCTTCATTATCTTAAAGCTGACAATGACTGCAAAAATTATGGCTTCATGAAAAAATTTGATTGGCTGTATACCATCTACTATCGATGCGCGTAGGGAGCCAATAGTCCACATTGGTATGGAGTCTTTCGCCTGTAGCTTTCTGCATGCGTGGACTGAACAGTATCCTGGCCACGTTCTAACGAATAGCTTAATTACCGACGAAGATCCGGTGGTGTTCATTGTGGTAAGCTCTGATGGTGCCAATGACGGCTCATGGGCCTCTGATGTCTGCAAAGCCACTCCGTGAATCACGACTAATACCACGGCCACAGAATACATCCTGAAGCCCTGTAGAGAAAAGAAAACCAATCTCAGTTGCTAAAATCACGATAAATGTCAGATAGAACTTTTTCGTGTCCTTTCACAAAGCACCCCTACGTAATAGAGCACAGCTGACAGCACGACTAGCTACAGGGCACCTTTTAGTGAATCGTCTGTTCTTTACCGTGGCATCATGGCTTTTTAATCGACAGCTAACAATGTTACAGCTCTTGGTATGACACAAGTAAACGCCTATGTTGTACCAAGCAATATGTGTCAACGCGTTTGGCTTCTCGATAAAATGAGCTTTTGCTTATTCCCAATGCCAACGTTCTTTACGATTACTAACCTCTGAAGCTGACTTGACCATTGTCCAGATTGCCATCTCGTTGTTGTCTGGTTTATAGCAGAGGATATAAGTTTGTGATAACTGGATGGAGCTAATAACGGGGACTCGGATTAAGAGAGTTTCTAAATTTCAACTCAGCGGAAGCACCTAAAACTGAAAGTAGTCCTCGGCTTATCCTTATATTATAAGACTCGTAAGTAAAGTTAGCAAATAAATTCATCCAGTTTTTTTTTTTTTTTTTAGCTTTCTGCATACATAAATATTGTCGTATTAGGAAAATATTCAAAATGGCGGTGAATTCTTTTGATGAAATCGTACGCCAGAAAATGAGTATTTTACGCGCGCGAAGGACCGCCTAAGGGCCAACGTGTCCAAGTTTTTTCGTTTACGTAGTGGTAGTAGAAATGTTCGTCCAGTAAAATTGTCAATGGTGCTACGTATCAATACTTCACATGATTAAATATTCTACTAGTCTCTAAGAAGGCTTAAAAAACCAAGAGGTAATATAAACATAAAGGGCTCACATGAAACTTACATTACAAGCGTTCTCCGCTTATTAAAATCGCTTTGAATAGGTAAGAATACAGCTCTGGAGGTGGATTCGATTTTCAGATCACTTTATTTTTCCCGGCATTACCATTAATAATCCTTTGTTGTGGGCGAACGTTCAGTATTTTGATCATTTTTTTCGACTGTTACGTACGATGAGCACACTAAATTTCAAGCACTTTTAGCATGGACGCTTTCTAGTTAGATTTCAGGTTCACTAGCGTTCGTTACCAGCGCTAATCCGGGTCTCAGATACGCTAAATAAAGGTAACCGACTTTGGTATTGTCCAACATTATCGATTATGCAGCCCGCAACTAATATTATGTTACGATAAATAGGAGCATTTGAGGCTTTTTTTTCTTTTGAGTCCATGTTTATGACACATCTTTCCAACCGACCCGAATCGACCGGAATAATGATTATTATATATATATATATATATATATATACATACATATATAATGACGGGCCCAATTTGACTGAGTATAAATATCATTTTCAAGTAGGTCCTCATACCTCTAGCTGACTTGACAATTGAATTACATTGGAACGATAATTGAATAAATTTAAGCTTGCTACCTTAAATACTACATGTTCGATACTACATGATAAAATGTATATTATCCGACATACTGTGGCACTCACGTTGCCATTAGACTTAAACGATTAGCGCGGACGGTACGGTATTCGTATACCTGTGGCAATAACCAAACATGCTAGCGTTTTTACGTCGCGTTTGTCTTCAGTAATGTTCATTTGAAGAATATCGTATCCGTCTTGCGTGCCTTGAACGTCATACGCAAAGATCAAGCTATCTCCCGGAGGGTCGAATTAACTCGTTTCAACCGACATTTATATAACAAACTGCAGTAATTCTAATCAGTTGAACGCAGTAATATCGTAATGATATTTTTCAAATAGTCAAACAACGAATAAAGGCCTGCTGATTAGCTAATTACATAGCGCCCCTAACACTTTAAACATTGCTTCCAACTATTCTGAGAACAGCTTGCGGCAAAGCTTACTTATAATGCTTTTGGCTACATTGAACTTGAGTTAGTACTTTGGTAGTTTGCTAGCAATAAGGAAACGGATAGAGGCGCGAATACTCAATAAACAACTGTTCAGTACCACATCACACAGACGTCAACTTTTTCGCCATTGCAATTAGCTGGCATTGAATAATCATACAGTAATAAAATGTAACTGTTTTAAAAATTCGTAAAAAAAAAAAGCAGCAATATTACGTTCAGAAATACTAGAAGATGCAACGCATGATACGTGACAACTTCCCCGGGGGTTGTTGTCATCTATTACAGATAGGTACGAGGATCCTAAGGCTCTTCGGGTTAGTTGACCATTTAGAAGGAACTGTAAATATGTTAACGCGCACAAGGTTTACCTAGCATAATAACAAAATCGCCCTATATTGATGGATTTTTGTTCCGGGAGTGCGTGCAACTGTAGCAACTATCAGATGAATAAATACTCAAATAGTAATGTCAAAAAGGTCCCCGTTCTTTCGTCCATTAAAGGAATTCTTAGGATGAAACCTTACCTAGCTAATTCTGACAGTTGGTCTGGCGTCTCGTCTGATCTAAGTGGAATCGCTTTTGAGGTTTGTGGGTAGAACCCACTAGCCGTGACTAAGTATATTTCTATGATGTTACGCCGAGAACGCGACGTACTGCAGAACTGCTCACAAGTTATTGGAACAGAAAATAACTGTAGACATTTAGTTCCCTTGGTTTTTTTCACGGATAACATATTACTCTATTAGCCTTTTAGAACTCTTTGTATAGCAAATCAATTGAACGTAAAATAAATCTGCAAACCAAGTGTGGGCGATAAGCCTAGATGTAGAGTAAAAAAACATTACCGTATATAAATCCTACTGAGAAGTAGCAATACACACCAGAATATAGTACACCTCTTGAAGGGTACAAGCAATCTCGAATGATATTTCCCTTCGTATTTACTTCTCTGAAGTTTACTTCATTGATGCGATCCGCTCCTTTGAGGCCTGATGATGATAATAGAACCGTATTGAACTCAGCGATTCTTGTGAATCAGTCGCGTGTATTGATAAGCGATATTATTGGTCTTTCCAGACTAAGTTAACTATTAACTTAGTTATTAATTTTAGGTCTAGTACTGTCTTAGCTTAGCATCGCTCCACACAGATTGTGGCCCCTTCTAGTAACAAGGAGCAAACGTTGCGCCGTAGCTAAATAAATCGTCCAACATCAAATCGGTACGTTGAATTCTATGAAGTTGTCCATAGACGAAAGGTCACGAGTAGATCTGAACGGATAATAAATTCAAAACTCATACGCGGATTTCGTAGTACGTTACTATACGTAGTTACAACTATTACAGATCGAGTCATTGTTGATGTGTCCTAACCGAAAAGCTGGACGCCTGTCGAAAATCCACTTTCTTCTTAGCAGTGACAACCTGTTAGTAGCCGTTCGAGGTCGTTGACGGTTACCAATGGCAATTTCTTTAGTTACTTTATTACTTTAGTTACTTATTGAGTGCATGATTATGTCAGGTGAGCATATACTGAAATAGCTAAAATATTCTTTTGTAGGACCTGTTTTTGTCTAGGATCAGTATTTGAAACATTAAATTAATGTTATGAAGATTAAGTGTTCTGAGCGCGGCAGTATTTTATGATGAAGTGAAGGACGAGTGGCAATCGAGATAAGCGTGGCTCCCGTTGTCACTTTTTTTTTCGTTATGTAAAAGGCACATAGCGAAACGCATAAATATGTAACTGTATATATAAAATAAAATGGATAATTTATTACATATAGAAAGTCCAATGAAATGATCAGAGTGTATATATTGACTGCTTGCAGGTGGGAACCCTTCAGCCCTGCCGTAACAGTAGTAAATGACACTGGTGGCTTATTATCTTTATTTATTCAGATATTACACCCATCCTCGTATAATCAAAGGTCAAAATTAATATTTTCAATTCATTTGTACTTCACTTGACGGTACCAGTGACTTCAAGTTAGCATCAAGGAGCATGATTGTTGCGTTGGTTCTATACAGTAAACCAAACGAATTGATGTTAGAAATATGTTATTAATCAGACAGTTTATGTCCAGTCTTTGAAGATAGTTAGTAAGATCAACAATGAAAAGACAATTAGAATCAGCGTATAGGTCATGCCGCGGGTACCATATCATGTAGTGGTGATAAAGGACGGTTTTCGATTGGTGCGATAGTCTTCTGGCCTGTTTTTGAAGTACCAAACGTATGGACTTTTGCTAGAAGTGTTTGTGCTCCTTATGTTTGGACACGAGATGCGCTACGATCAAAACATTTTCATCCGCTAAAGAACGTCGCCATTATTTTTGCTCTCTTGGCAGAAGAACTCGTCAACCATTAGACGTTTTACTTGTAAAGGGTTGTCTCCTCGGTACAGCTCAATGCTGTTCATGAAATGATCAAGAACCGAACAAGGAACCTTCGTTTCATCGAGGATACATCTCAAGAAGGGTTGAAACGCCGCTTCAAATAAACCCAGGAGCAATGGCCGTGAAGCTTCGTCGCAAAATTTCCAACTTAGCCGAGATCGAATTGAGGTAGCTTAAGTCGAACTTGATGTTGTGGCATTTTTTTTGGAAGTTTCCTGTAACAACGATAAAGGCAACAACGCGATCTTGACGATTGAATGTGAACTGCCCAATCAGTCACAGGCACGAACAGCCCCAGGTAAATAAAGTTTATGTGGGGCTATTCGTGCTTTACTTTATACACATACGTTATAGAGTATGACTAACGATTATAGCAAATTATGTGTTACACATCTTAAACCACCATGATATAGAGGATTACAGAATGGCTGCTTTGAAACCATTAGCAATACCAGCCGAAACAGATTTGAATCTGCATGTCACGGGACGTTCGAGCACTCTGTTTTTAATGACAGAAGATATTTTTGTTCAGAAAACCAAACTTGGCTATGAAGACACTATCATCTATTGCGTTGGCTACAGGTTGGCTTGCAACGTAAGTGGTCCTTAGATCATATAAATTAATAAGGAGCTAGTCCTAAGCAACGATGAAAGCTCTGGTAGTACACACAGCACAACGACAGAACAGGTGCTATCATTTCCCTTTAGGTTCCATTATATATATACTGAGTAACCTGATTAAAATTGCCGCCCCACTGGTAGCGTCTGCACTAACGTGTCCTGTGAGACCTGCCGCATTACATTTACCCATTTAATGTCTATCTGTGCCCATGGGTTCGTGTGTTGTTGCTGAATTTACCTAGTGCCTCGCAGAAGGACCCATGCACCAGCATATATTAACAATAGCAGAGATAGAAGATAACTGGATTGGTAAATGTCGTGCGATCACGCGCATAGGGCATCGGCGCTGTTGCTATTAATGGATGTTTGATACTATTGATTCTCAGGGTCAATAGGCCTAAGCAAGGCACTTATAATGACAATGATTTCAAAGCATTTATGTCCATGAAATGTATAACCAAATATACTACTGCAAATATACGCTACTTGATATCAATTATTGATCAATAACTCATCCTCGAAACTTAGGGGATTTCACCCGACATCATATATTTCAGTTTATGCTCATATCTTTGAGGGTAAGCAACGTATAAAATAATACGGCAATCATAACAAGCTCACAAGTCGTATTGACTGTTCTGATCGCATCAGACGCTTTCGACTGATCGCCAGCAGGATTCGTTAGATACCAGACTTGTTTGGTCTTACATGTTGGTCTTTCATTGGCAATTTTCGGACACGAAATTGCGCGGAGTGAACGTGGATGGTAGCAGAACTTCATCCGTTGAAGGACATCATATCCACTTCGATTTCCTTCACAGTAGAACTCGATGGCCTTATTCTGTCCATTGAAAAGCCAATTGATTCGGCTGAGCGATACCGGTGTAATATTGTTCTGCGAAATGCCACCGAGTTTAAAGTTTTCGTCTATTTTAAGTCCGTCGTAGAGTAAAATTGCCGTCTTGAAATAATCATACGCTGACACCATTGCTGTTTCGTCATGACTAATTGCACACTGACCAAAATGCTTGAAACGTCTCTCCCAGACATGTTCAGGTTTTTCCGAGGTAAAGCTTGGCCACGTCGCGATTAGCTCTGGCAAGATCGGCTTTAGAGTGGTGAAATTCAATTTCACGTCGGAGCAGTTCGTTGGAATTCTCTTGCCTGAAAAAAATCGGCGGAATTTTCAAAGTTCAACTCGTCGATTGCCTTCTGCGATACCTGTGACTCTTAGTTACTCATCCTCTATGCCTAATACGAAACATGACACGGAAATGGCGGCGAAGTATTACCGGAACGAGGTTATTATTATTGAGGGGATCAGTTTTGTCTGTCAAGTAACCTTTGAGGATATCGGGCGCGCTATGCTACTAGTATACATCTATATTAATCGACCGCGGAGTCGTCAATAGTGGCCCACTACACAAGAGCTTGTTAAATCAATGCCGTTTAATTGATATATGAATCGTACAGCTTTCTGTAGTAGTACTAGTAGGTGTTAAGGTTCAATAGGTGCATTAACGTTAGTAAGCAAGGCTCAAGCAAAACCGCGTACTTACCATCTGGCTGTAACGGAATAAGACCGAAAATAGTCCATGGTTTATGTGAATGGTTGTACCCCGCTGGTTCACACTTGCGAGTGAAACAATAACTTCCGTGTGTCCACACGGATAATTTAAGTAAGCTGACTAGTCGATAGTTACCATGGGCAGCCCACACGTCGCGTACGGCGGCTATTGTTAATAGTGAAAAAAACAATACAGGAACGAGCTTCATTCCGAGTGCTTTGAGTCGTATTAGAAATGGCAAAACGTTTGAGCGTACTCAAATCGCTCGTGTCTTACTTGTCAAGCGAATATTATAATATCTATCGTTTTCTTACGCGTCGAATTCAACATGTTCTTAAAGTCAGTTCGATAATATGTGCTAGACTAAAAAAAACTCGAGTCCAAGAGATGGTTGTTTTTGTAGTCGTTAATACAACTGAATAATATTTTCACTATTTATATGTTTAAGCCAACCATTTTAAGTGGATTTCGCTGTGGTCGCCTGACGAATTTATAGTTGTGCCTTAGCGATAACGAGTTGACAACGCTAGTTGTTAAGTAGGGTTTAAGGTAGACTCGTTTGCGGAAGACGTAGTCATCGACTGGTTTTCAGCAAAAGCGTGTTTGTGATGACGTTCCAGAATGGTATTGCGGTTACTGCGGAACATTTCCGAAGTATTTTTTGTAGGATTGAAAACGTGAGGTCGCGCGGACTGTAACGTCGCAGGTATGATAGGAAATGAAAGAAATTCGTTCGCGTATACTCTTAGTGTGGTCGCGATCAACTCCAATCGCTTATGGAACCACGGAACATCTAAAATGTACGCATAGTGTACCCTAGTAGTGTGCATAATAATTTACGTACAATAAAAATTGCAGAACGCTTGTCGAAGATGCATAGCTTTCCTTCCCGGCAGCCCTATGTGCCTTCTGGATGATTCGTAACGACGGAAGATAACGGTAAAACAAACGTTTACGTACCAAACCTGGTAATAATTAGTACTTCACATGGTTTGCAAGCGTTCTGTTTCTGTGGCCCTGCAGTGCTAGATTCTATTGTGTATACCTATAAATAAACTACAGGTTTAATCATAAAAGCAAACAGAAGCTGATAAAGCGCGAGGAACAGGTTAAAGCGGGTTCCTTTCCCGCCAAAAATTACCAAGAGCTCCGGCCAGCAGGTAATGCTGTTTCTACCAATATTTGTCATCGTGTCGTTTTTTTTTAATGCAATGCCAGATCGAGCCATTTAGTTCAGATCGAGACAGGCGTCGTTCTGAGCCTCGTTAGGTAAAAGCACAACCTGATTTCGCCTTTGACTTTGGTAAGCGCTCAACAGCGTATACGTCGAGCAGCTGTCGTGATATCCGAAACGAAAACCTACCTTGCCATCGTTAGGCATAGTGCGTAATTTATTAATTAAGCATCGATGCTTTGTACAGCTTAACGACTCTGTAGAAGTAGTCGATTCATATACGGCGTTAAAGGCGCAAGCTCCTGACTCAGGAAAATTTCTTTCCCGAAGTATTTTGCTAGAATTTGAGGTTCTTCTATTGTAAATAGCTTTGGCCGAACAGCTCAAACGTCAGATAGATGCCATGAACGAACGTACTTAGCGTCGGAACCGAACGGTCTTTTTCTAGAAAAATTGCAGAATCGCCATAGTTTTTCGTGCTTTTATTTATTAAATGTTTATATTTAGAAACATGCCCATTGGCCTACTTACGCTATTTAGTTTTCGGTATCTTAAACGCTGCGTTGTATCGGAAAGATTCCATTACCTTCGCCTTGCAATACTTCCAGAAGGCGAATCAAAACATTGTCATACGCACGTAATGGAATGCGCCGTATCGTTTGAGGTTCAATTGCAATACCGAGGATGCTGCAACACCTAAAATGTCATGTTAACGAGGGTGTGTCTGGCGCATTGAGGTGCCTCTGGGGCATCATTATAGCGAATCGATGGATACATTGAATCGATTAAATTCTAGATAAAACTTTATTAATTAAGACAACATGCCTTTCATATTTGTGAGACTTTTTTGTGTTGTCCAAGGAAATAATTTATAATGTAGTTACTTGCTGTAACCGCCAACGTAGCACCTCGAACAACTGAGATATTCTATGCCTATCGTGCAGGCCCCTTCTAAGAGACGTCCTGAGCACTCTGGGTGTGCCCGACCGTATGTGACTGATTTTAGCCTTCCAGTGGACTTTTCGCCGCAACAATAACATAAATTAGCTATGATGATCGAGTTGGGAATATATTATATATATATTATTATAATTATATTTGTGAATTATATTCACTTTTGTGCTAATCAGGTTGATTGATATACGCCTAAGTCACTATTAGAATGGATGAACCTGTAAATGGTGGATATTTGCTAGCACAATTTTCCTAATACGATTGGAAGCGAAACGTTGTATCTAATTAAATAGTTTATATAAATTACGGTTGGACAATCATCTCTTGACCATGTGCGAAATTTCGGGGTATCATAGAAGGAAGGACTAATTGTAGGCTTGGAGCGGGCGGCCACTGCTAAGTATTGCCAAAGAATTACGTTTCTGCTGCAAATTTCATGCTGGAAACCTTACCGTTAAACACATACATGCATACATTGCCACATTAAAGATTGCCATAAAGACGATGATAGTAGTTGGACCATGATAAACTGACGATTCTAGGTACTTTGGCGCCTTAACTAAAGTCAAAACCAATAAATCTAAAACCTGAACAGGAACAGGCATGACAATTCCGGACAAAATTAAGAAAGTTGCCGCCTACATTGTTCGGGCACGCCAATGAACCAATTTTGGCCCAAAAACGACAGAAATATGTATTTTCCTCATTTATGTTAATTAGTATGATTAGCTCTACTGAAGTTGCACAATCCAATATTCTTGGTTGCTAAGGCCCCACTCCATGACGCGAGTTGTGATTATTTCTATTAATTAAAAAGAAGACTAGAGCAAATGAAGCTTGTATGATGGAGTTGGACATAGTTGAGGTCTAGTTGAACGAAGTCTGGAAAAAATGAAGAAATCTGTTGATTTTAGATAGAAAATTGTCAATGAGTGCACCATAAATTTAACAATCGGCAAAAACATTAGCAGAATGTAGTCTGCTTACTAAGAAAGTACTTCGATAAAACAGTGTATTTACCCTCGAATATCACAAATAAACTATAGCCCAAAATGTGACATATTTGCGTAGTCCTAAATTGTATATATATATATATATATATATATATATATATATATATATATATAGATATAGATATATAGAATTAGAATCATTTCGCAATTAAGAGGTCTTTGTAGTGTTGTATGTAAGGCGAAGAGGATCGTATGTCTGGTTCAACAATAAACCAAGTAGGGTAATCTCACGCAATGGACTCACATTAATTCATATTTAATGCGCAAGTACAATTCCTTTTCAATGTTGTTCTGATCGTAAGCTCCGCTGTGAAAGTGGAACTTGCTGTTCAACTTAACGGCATAAAACTAAAGGCTTGCAAATGATCAGTTCGTTTTGCTTACACAAAATCATAAGTTCACCTAACCCAATAGGGTTATGAATAGCAACAGTATTATGAACCCAATCGTATGAGTATAAAATGTTTTGATATACGAATCGTTATTTTTACTTCTAAAAAACACATACCGTACAGAGTTTGAGGTATGTTATATGTCACGGCAGTCTTATAAACTTTATACGAGAACCTTAGACCGACAAGGGCTCAAAATGGCTATTTTGTCGTCATGTTTCCGTGCTCCTGCTGGTTTCTTGCTGAAACGAGTTTACCCAAGACTACCTTTATTCTTATAAATGTCCTAAAGCATTTATTCTTAAGCGTTGTATCAATATTAGATTATACTCGTTTCGGTCAGAACAAGCAAGTTACGGGTGTTCGTTCTGTGAACCTTGTAGAATCCACAAGGGCTTTGCGTAACGTGCCTTTTTTTGTGAGCTGTCGTTAACGGCCCATTCTGGCAGACAGTTCCCAATACGTTGACATCAGGGAACGAGTTCGCCTGTAGGCTTTGTGCGCCTATAATGATCTATTGACATATGAGCTAAAACTTTACTAGTACTTAATCCAGACTATTTCGAACGTTTTCTAAATTAGTTTTGTTATATCAAAAGTTTTATGGACTTCTCGTCTCCAGTAGAAGGCTGGATTGGCACCCATATGCGCCGAAGCTTCGATTGTTCCAAGCTTGTATTGAAAATATTTGTAAAATTGCGGCAGTAATTTTTGTCCTGGAGTCTCATTTGCTGGATTTTAAAAGATTTAGGAAGTTTAAGGAAGCCTTAGCGGCTATAGAAGATGTTAAATGTACAGGTCAAGCACCGATATTGACAAGGAAATGTGAAAGAGCACATAGTCGTAGTTTAAAGCCCATAAAGTATTTTTGGAAACACCGTCTCCTGTCGCCTACTTCTAACGTAGTGATACAATGCAGTCGAAAGCCCTGTCTTGCATCGCCACTTTTCATACATCAAACGCATATATTTTAGTTGAACTACTAGTATTTCCGTTAATAATAAACGTTTTCAAAGTAGTCAAAACAAATGGGCAAAATTAGAGGCAAACAAACATTTTTTACTCATCTATCATTTTCCACCACGTATTATTATTGTTCGGTCCATGTGTTTGAACGATGCGGTTATTGTCTAGTTTATAACAGCATGTTGTTTTCTTTTAGATGTTGTATTGTTGCCCTGCTAATGGTCCAAACTCATAGAGACACACGGAGCGTTAGGTTGCGCAATGCGAGGTTCACTGTTCCGAAGTAAATAGAGCGTTGAGTAGGATTGTGCCGGGCACTGCTAGATAAGCTGAGTGTCTCAGATCTTGATCGGTTTGCTGTTGTTATTAAGTCAATAAAGAAATAAATGATTTTCCGAAGGATGAGGTTACCTCTTTGTTTGACCTTCTCACAAATTAAACCAAATAGAGAAATTACACTTTTTAGCAATGGCTCGCACTATTACTTGGCTCGATCCCCGCTTAAATCAAAAATTAGGAGAGAAAAAAAACGCCTTGTAGAAGCAGATAGCTTTGTCAAAATACTTTGTATAACTTTTCCCTTTTATTGAGTCAAGAGTACATTTTCCATATTGACTAAAATAACTGATTTCTAAATGAAGAGAAATTCGTTCAGTTTAGCGGAAATCATAAATTTGGTGTGACGCTAATGAAATATTGTATTGCACTCTGTTATGGACCCGTCATGCTCATATTCGGGGGGTTGTTTCTTTTTATGTCAATTGTATTTATCTGCGCATATAGGTGTCAAAATACGACTGGGCAATTCTTCTCACAAACTCTGGGCCTTGTAACAAACACATCGCGATTTCTCAATAGATAATGAGAATAATAGTAGTAACAATGTATATATATATAGCTATACGCCTTGCTAAAATAATAATAATAACATTTTTCAATATTTTAAAGCATGCTTTTCAAATTTTCCTGATAAACTACCTTATAAATCGACAGGTAACAGCATTTTGGGGGATATTTACCAACAAGCAACTATATCCCCTGACAGATCGCAGTGTGCACACTTCGTGCGAAACGGTTATGGTATTCCCGGACCGACGATAGCACACAAATTGATTGTCCACGTTTGGTTATCGGAAAATTCGATATAATCATTTATAAAGCAATAACCTGTCCTGATCTACGATTGCAACGCAAAAAAGACCTTGACATTGTGATGGACAATCAGGTAAATCAGGCTTCATTCTGAAAGCTCTGTTTCAAACGCTGTTTGTTCAAAAACTGTTTTGTCATAACACTACGACTATTGCTTCCATATGCGATACGCATAGAAGGTCAAACTCTAGACATGTTTCAAATCGTTCTACAATGATTATAATTGTATCATATTGTTGTATGAACAAAGTGTCAAAAATTACCAAGTAACTAAGTGTGCATTTAAGTTTGTGACGCTTCGTTTGTCTGCGGAATTATCAACAAGGTGTAGCTAGAATTATCGAACAACTTAAGGTGTTCTTCTGTGATTATCAGCGTCATCATAGGCAGTATATGAGAAATTATTATACTAGCAAATGTATGGCACACATCTAGGTGGGTATTATAGATAGATCGTGCCTGTTATGACTTACGTAATGGAAATGGATCTGATCGAATAATTTGGGGCGAGCAAGCTTCTGATGCAGCACTCAGGTGCGCTATATTCTATGTATTACGTATTATTTAAGTATACTTATTATATTTATTTAAGTATTAAGGTACTGCGAGTACGTCGAGCCTTTGCATTCACACAAACAATTTCAAGTAACTTGATCTCTTCATATGTTCTACTTCGATGTGTAAAGACGCATGTAGATTTTGACGTATGGACGTTAGACGTAAGAGCGGTAAAATCATCTTGGTAAAATTAGAAATCTGACAGAATTGTATGTAAATCAGACATTAACAGATAGAAATTGCGTTGATTGAAAATGCACAGGATTATCCCCGTGGAAGTTAGAGCCAAACAGAGACGATACGGTAATTTTCAAATCTTTAAACAAGCTGTGGATAATAATCCACTTTCAGTTTAGGGCGTGAAGACGTTCTATATTTAAAAGCTCTTTTATAAATAACAAATCTAAACGTCTGCTGTCACTTGCAGACTATGCGACTCGATCGATGTCTTTCTATACCGAACCTGCGGCGTCATCAACATCCGTCCCCAGTTTTGGACATAAAGCTTATAAGCAAATGACTTCAATAATTAATATAAAGCCAAAAACAGAAAAAAAAAGTCGAGAAATGAACCCCGAGGGATTCCGTATGGCAATTCTCATTCGCAGACAGATTTTCTATTCGTTAGACAGCTTTGTAACTACCTCAAACAAAAAATATCAATTTCTTAAGAAGCGTGTTCGTCTGCATAGAGTCGTATGATCGGCCCGGCCGAACAGATTATTAAAGTGAAGCCAATGCGATAGAAATCGATATTTTGCTGTTAATATTAATATGAGGACAAGCAGGATAATGTTAAGTGTCCTTCTGAACCTATCCTGTTATCCTATGTCTAACAATCTATTTAATTTTAAATAAGACGGTATCCGGTAGAAAGAAATTTGTCAAAAACAATGAAATCTATTGAGGATACATTAAACAAACAGTGGTTGGCAGGTTCCAAGTTTGAAGCATTAACGAGCAGCCAAGTAAAATTAATCCTACTGAAAATGGAGTGAAGTCCAGATGATTTAAGTGAGAGCACTCGAAAAATTCGAATATACAAACAGTCGCTACTTACCGCAAGGATGAGCTTACCCCTACTGATGATGAAGCTTGCTGCTGTTAGAAGACAGAGAATGTTATTAAGCTGATCTCTGGATAGACTGCAACGAACCTCTGACAAACGAATACGCGCTGTCTACCCGGTAAAGAAAGTGCTTTGACTAGAACGGTTTCTCTGCTTGGAAACGATCGTTTGTTTGTACGCAGCTTTAGGTGCTAAACTTTCGGTGGGGGTCCGATAATTGCATTACATTTTATTTATTCTGAGCCAAGGTTGTAATATGTAATGGGTTAGAGCTGGGTAACTGTACTGGGTTGAGCAACTGTTAGAAAAAGGTAAAATTTGTATGCTTTATGTAAATTTACACAGTCATGCTCTTGCTATGGGTGTGCAAGTAAGCAAGCGCTATTGGGCTGCTCATCGAAAATTTGTCTGACAATAACTTTAATCACACAATGGGTGAGAGCTGCTTTGAAGGTGAAACCCAAAAACATGTCATCTCTTTTACGTAATTCTGTACGATGAGAAATAACTCGGCTATTCATATTGCCACCTTATAATGCTTACTATAAGCGAAACAGACCAAATGTACATATAGAGTAATCCACCTTTGTGACCTTGCTATATCAGAAATTGTGAGCCCACAACATTATTGACTACGGGTAAAAAAAACGCTTAATGCATCATACATGATCAATTTTTTTTCTGTAATTTTGGCTAAAACTCCTTCGTACGAAAAGTCTGAATCTCGAACAAAGTAACGCGTTCATGCACGTCAATTGACTAGACAACCGAAAAACGTCGACGTCCTACGCCACCTAAGTGAAAGAAGAAAGAAGTAGAATCAGTATTCCACTGCTACGATAGAATTCTCGTACGTATACGAATGCCCCTAGTTACAAACAACATAACACTGGCCGTACGCTGCAACTGTTTGACCAGCAGTAATTTTATAAAATGTCTGGTCCACTGCTGAATATTTTCTACGAGTTGAAAGGATAAAGACAAAGTTCCACCCAAGAGGAACACGAGTGGTAAGGAAAGGAAAATCGAGGACCCCCTCGGGGAGGCAAGGTCATTTTGCAGATGAGCTACAGCCACTATCGACAGTGCAACGGTCGTTGTACTTCTACTAGAAATTGTTACATGTGACTTATACGCCGCAACGGAGCTTCAAAATGAAACGATTAAACATCTATGTAGCAGCAAACATTCGTTCTTTTCAATATGATTCTATGTCAGATTGTCCGATATAACATCTATTATCGTTGATCGTTCTGGAAAAAATGTGTAAAGTTAGAAAAAAAACACACGAGACAGTTTCGAGCGAATGCGTAATCATCAGAACGCGCTTTAGTAATTCATATTTATTGTAGCAGGCGATAAATATAGAATTAAAGTAACTGATTGATTTCGCCGCGTTTCTATGAAGCCTTCATCGATCTGTCTTTCTATACGATTCTCGTTTACTTGCCATTTTGTGGCTTCCGCTCACGCGTGAATGAGGGTCGCTTTTGCGTACGAATCGACGAAGTGTGATGATGATTACTTTGTCTATATTCATGTTGCTGTTGCTAATAAATGATCATAATCTCGTAGTTGTTATCGTGTCTGAGATTACTGTTAGTTAATTATCTCTTTTTTTTTTGCTATTGTAATTCTTGTTCCTATAGTTATTTATTCATTCATTTTATGCGACTCACTCTATATATATATATATATATATATATATATATATATATATATATATATATATCATGGACGTTGATGTGTTTGTCGGCAGCTGTTTACTATTATAGCAAAACAAATCACATTTTGTGACTGTCCCTGATCGGACGCTTCGCTATTATCAAATTAAATCAGAATTTTTTTTTTTTTTTTCATTATAATTTGTGTCTAGAAAAGGACCTTTAGTGAAAAAGGATAAAGCTGTTTCCGGCGGCAAGCATTACCAAATTTACCTGTTACGCGTATTTTGCCTCAGTGGCAACAGTTTGAGAAGATCGGGAAAAAATATCAGATTCGCTCATTTTGATAGTAGGTCAAATGCTTACCTTCTAGTAACACATGCGCTCCGCTAAATCTATAGGTTACACAATTTAGCGATGATCTTTATATATCTTGCCTTGTTTTAGGCCGATCCACAAAAATCTATTTCAGGTATCGAAAGAGCTTTATAGCCGATGCTGCGTAATTTGTGTTAGTGCAAAACATTATAAAGGGCTTACGATGAGCTCGTATTGATCACTAATCCGTTATTAAGATTCGCGTCATCTATAAGAGACAAACACTTACTATCAAATATTGTAAACAAGCAGAGAACTTATTTCGATAAGCAACTGTGTGTAAATTAGTCGAGTTTACAACGTCGAAAAAAATATCCTGGAATATACATCACCGTGGATTAGCTAGCCCGAAATCTCTATTTATAGCAGTCACCCTCAAAATAGGCCATTGGTAACCAAACACGTAAGCCGTTGCTGGCTTTTTCCTTTGTTTCTAACGTCTGTGTCTACTCTACACTGAACTGAATATACTATGGTGTCTATTCTGCTTCTTCGTTGTGTCAATTTACATAAATAACGAAAGGTATTATCGTTATAGTATTACGTGCTACGATCGATTACTTGCGTCCTTTATTCGTCCGTTTTGCAGCAGGGTTGCTGTCACTCGGCCTACGGTCAGAGTAATCGTCTTTTGTTGCTACTCTACGATTACAAATCTAGAACGTCCGTTATACTGCGACATCTCTCACTTTTGACCCCCTAGAGATTCTCTGTAGCTCATTCGTTACGGCGTCCTGTTCCGTACCGTTGGACTACGGTAGTTTCCTTTGCTTCCACCTGTTTCTCCTCTTTAGTATACTTTGACATTATGGACTACAACATTTGTCTGCTTAGTTTTATCATGGTCAGATATCAGTCATTATTACTGTGATAGTACTGTTGTCTGAAATATAAAGGGAAACATGTCTATATATAATATCTAACATTTTATTGATCTGTGTGCCCTGAGCTAGCTTTAATGCTCCGACTATATGGTAATAATAATTCAATATACTTCCAGTAAAAGATAGAGACGTCGATACATTGTCATCGATGTTACTAATCGACCAGCATGAAACGCCTTGCGGTAGCGATATAGAATGATTCTCGTTGTCTTAACGATTTTCATCGAAAGCTCGTAATCTCTGTCGAGCGTTTTGTCGTTTGCTTTATGTTACAGCCGCAGATGTTCGGGAACACGCTCGCACACCACACGCACAGATACGCACAAAACGTCATCGTAAGCAATTGTACATCTAAATGCATATTACTAGTATATAAGGGCATACCTGTCGTTACAGGTATGTGTATCTATATGAATGAATCATCTGCCAATTACGATGGATCTCTTGTTTTTTTTTCTGTTATCATTTATCTTAACATAGGGTTGTTATTGCTTTGCATTATTGCTTTGAGTGAATACACGCCCTTATTGCTATGTTCAGAGAGGCCTCTGGTTTTATAGATGACATTCGTTGGGGTCGGGCGTTTACTTAAGGTCCGACCTAGCTGTCGACGCTTCCTTTGCCCATAACTAGCTCATATCGTCTATATATTTAACGTGGTTGCTATTTCTTATGACATTTAACAACGGTAGTTTGAATTAAACAGCTTGTTTTCTATACAATCTGTGCTGATCCGACCTGCGTTCATGCTGTCAATCTATACGCAATCAAAGATGGCGGCTAGAAGAATCTGGCTACGGGGGATGGAAGCAGCAAAAAAAGCCCATTGTAGTCTGGCTCGTAGTCATTCTAGGTGTATCCAGATTTATAGAAACATGGTAAATATGATCTATGTTTTATACTGCTATTCCTATATAATATAGAGCTATCAATAAGCCATCACATTGAGTTTGATGCCGCAAGACGGATATCGCCTCTTAAAGTTCTGCAATGCTATCAAAATGATGAAAGTTGTTAACACTAAAACAATATAAAAAAGAACCATTTCAGATCGGTAATTTCGGTTCAGGCATGGTACTTTTCCGTTTCTAAGTAAGTACCAGACCTGACGATGAGGTAAAAATCAAAATGCATATTAGTGTACCATTTTCATTGAGTAGCGATTTTACAGGAGGCCAATAGCACACGCCCCGTCGTACAACGTTCAGTATACTTTCTAGAAATTGGAGCCGTCATTCGATAAGCCATATTATTTTACATATTCGTTTTAAGCTTTTATATGCTCCTTTACTGTCTAATAGAAATTTCAACTAACGTTTGAAATGGGTACGATACGAAATCCATTTAGATCAGTCTATTGTCGTCTTCGTTATGATACTGAACCAAAGCTCTATTAAACGCTGCCCATCTAAAGCTAGCGACAACGAGCAAGCGTGCGTTTCTTGCTCCTTGTTTTAGCGAAAAATATACGGCTGCTTTGATAGTCTCTGCAAGCTCTGCGGCCAAGCCTCGAAAGAAGCGTGAAGATCTCGTTCAGGATCTCAGCGGCTCGGGCTGGAACGGTTCAAGCTTGTCGTTGATTAAACGTCTTTCGACGCGTTCGTTGTCAGACCTCCACTCGGACACACTAATTATTCCCTTGTCCGTCCGTTGCTCCTACTTTCTGTTATATTTCATATAACTGATTCATTCTACTACATCCAACATATGTAACTATCAAGGTCGTTACTAAAGAACCAGCTATATATATATATATATATATATATGATGATTATTACAAATTACATTGTTATAGTTTATGTAGAGCAACGGTCAGTACGCCGACCCGTTTGCTTCGGTTCATCAGGAGGCACCGCACCATGTTAATACTTAAGTGATGACGCCCTTATTTTTTCCAAGGAGATATACCTTCGAGGCTAATGGTAGAATTGAATAGTAGTTGTGCTCCTTATCACTAGGTAAGAAAACGATGCCCATATTATCATAGCGCGGTATCAAAAAGTCAATATTATTATCGTTGGGGAAAATTGCGCTATACGTAATATACAAATATATAGTACACTATTATATATATATATATTACATTATCAATCGAGTGAGACAAAAACTGCCACCAGGTTGAATAAAACGGCATTCGATCAGACGGTGATGATCGATAGAGTTGGCCTCCCGTCGTTGGGTGATATACATACATCGATTGTGGGGTAATCCCGTGTTTGGTTAAATACAACCGATACAAACGACCCTAATGAGCGATCAGGGTGGGATTGCGCAAAGATTGTGTAAAATAAATCGCCTATAGAACGTAAATGTATTTTAGATCGTTGTATATCTATAGTGTTTTGCCATTGATCGGATAATTGATTCGGGTCAGGTGGCCACATCGCTGCTAGGATTTTTCTTTTAGTGAGAAGTCATTTTTCGTTCGCCAAGTACGACATAGGATTAAAAACTACCTATATCAATGGAATAGCTGCGAACTAAACGATATTTAATTGTAAAGCTTTCATTATAAGGTCGTCTTCGAACTTATTGATATGGAGTGGCTTTTTAGGCACGTCCTTCACTCGTACTCGTACTCGTAAGTCACTCGTACTTGTCCTTTATACAGCTATCGATTATATGCAAATAGAGATATTATTATGATTAAGATTATGAGCTCAGCTTATAAGCTTAGCACGTCATTGTGATCGCCGGACCAATCCCTACCGGCGCGTTCGTTATGACTCATTTACAGTCGAAGTAATGACGTTGCATAGACGCCAGCGGCAATCGAATGCCTCGCATAGGTCTACAGTGATGGCTATGGAGGCGGCGGGCAATATGAATTACGGTTACGTGTTTATGGTATGCGGCGTGCAATATTACTAGGATACATGCAGACAAATCACACACATTAGAGGTACGTGTTTACGAGATACTAGTAGCTAGTGACAAAAAGTAGGTCGGTTTAGGACATTCCGATTTCAAGTAGTGCCAATTGAGCCGATGACCGTGTTTACTAAATGAGCAGATATCTCGGAGCGAGCAGGTTGTTAATGTAGGATCATGCAAGCTTGCACTAACCTTTTCCATCTGAAATCAAATTATTTAGGTGACATATTCGAGGAACGAATACAATGCGATGTATAGTACAGTTGTATAGTTATCGCAAGCATCTGATCGCGATAAGTTATCTGATGTCAATTCGTGCTCTCTCATATTGGACTAGTGTCATTTTCCTAGACGTATGGGGCAACACACACACACACACACACATACAAGTAATTATTGCTCGAAAAACATAACTACGTGTAACTTCTTTGAGCACAAAACTTCATATTATCGCCCAAAGTAAGGTACATTAGAACGGCCCTACTTCGCCGTTTCGATTAGTGGCGAAGTGTCTCTCTGAATTTATTCCCTAGATAGTCTACGCTTGGCTACATAATCGAAGGGTAGATTTTTATCTCCGCCGCCCGCTGATGGTCATGAAACGACGCTTTCGCGCCGTGCCTCCCGAGTCGGGTAACTATTAGTCTTATTTATAGTAATTATTAATTATAGTCTGTAAGAATCAATCGGTCGTCATTCATCATCTTACATTTAACTGTTAGAAATTAGCAAGCACTTTGACTCTTCATTCATTTATACTAAACCTAAGAACTGGGTAATGACTGTGCACTCTGTGAGAGAATGGAGTTAGTTAGCACCTAAGTTATAGACCCCTTGCGTTCTATATTAATATTCATATAAACCCGGTTAGCTCCTCGCTCTCACGTACTCTGTTTGATAATTACTATGTAAAGTATTGATTATTCAGAGGGTTAACGTAAACCTTTTGCATGCCATCAATTGTTGACGACCTACGAAACCGTTGTCAACGGTCGTCCAACAGTGATCTGTTTTGGCTTGGTAGCTTTTTGCCGGAAACAAATACGAGGTGTGCAACCCCCGTGTGATGCACAGAGTAACTTACAGAGACACTTCCAGTAGGATTCCAGACAGAAATAATCGCCATAATTAATTCGCTAATGGACTCGATTTACATCATACTATTGTCTATTTTGATGGGAACGCTGCACAGGTCGGGCATAAGTAAGTTGTAAACGTCAGCATTCTCTATTGCTAGAGAAACAGTAGTTTAGAAGATACGGACCCAAAAGCTAACAAATCATCATAAAGCTTAGTTATATAAGTTCACTGTATCATAGTTCCTGCGTAGTTTCAAAATCATAAGAAGCTCTTGTTTGAATAGCAGGGCATTTACGTTCCGAGATTACGTCCCCTATATAATTAATGTCTTCTGATTTTTTTTCTCATATCTTAGTTATCATAGGGACCCTATAGATATTTCTGCTTCTAGCTATTTTCGCATACTTTTCATACTATGTACTCATACATAGTAAATATAGCAATGCAGCCATATTTCATTAAAATTATTTGTCTTAAGAATCAGACGGCTACTCTCAGGTGAGCCATATTCTGCTCTATTCGTTCTCTTAGATTATTGCCATCGGAACTTGATTAGTATCTATCGTATGTATAGATAAGCATACGAAGTTCCGAAATATCTAACTCTAAAAATATAGATTATCTGTACGAGTGTGTCACTGGGACTCATTGATTTTTGTATTACATTATAGTATAGTGTAGTGCATCGTTCTAGATAGTTCATACGTTGATCATCGCACTAGCTACTTTCGCGTTTGCAGTCTCGCCACAAGTGCGTGTAAGTTACCTTTATTATGTGATCTTCATCGTATGGTTTTTTTTCTATAGACTCGCCGTCCCTGTTGCTATATTTCTTTTATTTACCTGTTTCATATTAACTTTTAGTATCTGTAGTGTCGCTTGAATTTTAGTGCAGTTCTATCCCTTACCTCAATGCATCCCTCCGTGTGCCGCGGCAAAGACCGAATTTTTTTTATTTTACCGCTCGAATCTTACGAACGTAATTCGAGCGGTTGACTTTTCGCCCTTTTGGTCGTTTGGTATCTGGACCGAAGGAGAGATAGATCCCATCTTGCGTTGAAATAAATTTAGCGACCTCGTCCAGCCAGCACCCAGATGTGGACAACCAGCTAAAACTTTGAGCTAGGACATTACCCCTAGTGGTGGTGACGGGGTCGATGCTCAGTTCGTACCTCAATCACCCGAAAAATTGAAATATTCATTTTGTGACTTTGTTTTCGGTAGACGAAGCGAGTGAAAAATAATCAGCTACTATTTAAAATATTGCTCTAAAAAATGCTAATTCTTCGGTTTAGAATATCGTGTCCAGGTTGACCTACAAAAGCAAAAGCTTCAAAACAACTCAAATTCGTTCTGACGTTTCGTTAACATTACTTATGAGTGAAATATTTCTGGCAAGATACTTCAGAGCAGCTGGATCGTTCGGCGGACGGCAACAGTGACAGCAACGCCAGACAGCAGACGATTATGAATAGTGCCTGAACATAACGTTGTCTGATTATCATCAGTTTGGCCATTATCCACTGTTTGCTCGAGATTGTTGAACCTAATTGTCTGAACCGCATCTTTTTGCGGTTACTCAGACTCAGTCTTCTTTATTGTTGCACATTAGGCGGTCGTAGGTTACCTACCAGTCTGCCTCCAAGCACATGATCACATAGAGACAGTGCAATGTGTTACTCTTCGCTCAATCCAGCCTTCTGGATTCCGTTTTTCCCCCTTAATTTGAGCTCGAAATCTCGTTTTCCCCACGTCTGTTCTTCCCTTAATCTCTTTTCTCTCTCGACGTTAATCTTTGATATTATCTCCTCTATCTAACCAACGCCCAACTTAGAAGCCAAAACCCAATCGCACTTTTCCAGCCGCAAAATTGCGAGGCCGTCTTGATGCCATCACGGGGCCATGATTTTGTAACGACCCATTGGTGATTAGACCGCACCATTTTGCCATTGCCATCATCGACAGCAGTGACAGTTGTGACTCTGGGGTACTGTGCCCCACGCCCCCCAAAACCACTACCACCACCACTAGAACCACTATCAGTCTTTTTAGTTGCTTCTTTGAGCGTGCTTCTACGAATCCAGGTATGCTTTTCGTGCTCACCATGACAAACCTTTTTGTATCTCTGTTTTCCCATGCGATTATTGCTATGCTCCTTATTATTGCTGCCACTACCGGCGTTGTTGCAGCGGCGTCGTTGCCACGTTTTCGCGAGTACGGCGTCTACCGCTGCTGCCGTTATTGTTGTTGCCGTCGTTATCTTGTTATTTCTCTACGTGTTTTTCTGACTTTCTTCATGGCCTGTTCCTTCTTCGCCTGAGAGACTCACGGACTCGTCAGTGTATTTCTTGGGGCATTTCGAAACCGCCGTCGCTGCTCCTGCAGCTGTTATTATGACTTCAACAACGTTGCTATCTACACCAACGACAATGGCTGCTCCAGTTCGGACAGCGGCCTGCTTGTCAGCCGCGTTGTTATCGCTAGCGTTTTCGTCCGGTGGTTAGATGGCACGCCTAAGCCCGCGCCGAGAGAAGCTAGAGGTTTGTCACTGTCCACAACACGTAGGTAAGAGCAGCAGTTTGGCCGGGCAGGACCGTGAGAGCAAGCGCCACGAAAACCACAGCTCCTTTTTCGGGCCTCAATGCAATGGGCTATTCGCAATGCGGCCACGGTTGACTATGGTCGCCTATGACGTGACCATTTGAAGACGGACATGTTTTGCCGTCTTGCTTGTGGGTTGCCATGTTCCAGCAGACGGCGAGCGTCCCCCGGGTCTGTTCGTATCACGGAGGAACCTTCTTGCATTTTGTCAGGGCTGGCCTTGTAGTAGTAGAGTAAACTTATTGGTTAGGCGGACACCCAGACAAAAGCGGGGGGATAACCGAGAAACAACGGTATATGATGAATATATTTCCCGCTTCCATTCCTGACTGCTACATACATATTTCGTTTTGCACCTGTCTCTGATTACGTTGTCTCTGCTTGGGTGTCGCTTTTCTTCGTGTACACGTATTCTAACTTGCTTTTTTTCGTATACTGTATTATACGGAAAAAAGCAAGTTTAAATAAACTTTGCGCTAGTAGTGGTAGTCTAATAGTAATGCTTACGTGAATATAATAGTCGTCTAATAATAATTATAGTAGCCATTCTCATCGTTGCAATAAATCTCTCAAGTATTTTCTACTCGGTGTTCTGTATATGACAGGCGCCGCACCAGCTTATACACAGGGATCACCAATAACGTAGTCTTGTAGTACTTAACTGCTCAGGCAAAAAGTATACAAATATTAAACTATAATAGGGTAAGTCGTAATGTAACTAATGTGCTTGTTATAACAAATAGCGCGACCTATGTCCGTCTTTATCTATGTGTATCTTTACGAATCTATGAACGTCAAAGACAGTATTAATATTTTGCTGTCATCTCCCAATACTCTCTCTAGTTGCCGTTAGCGAATGCACACAACCACGCTACGCCAGTGTGACTATGTGCTGAGAAATACCTTGAATGTATTAAAGGGTGATCCCGTATCAACAAGATGGATAGAGAAAGCTTGCAAGTTATCTTCCCCCCCCCCCCCCCCTCACAGGAGGCAGTGTCCGACGGAAGGGGCAAAGCTTCGACACGGGAAGCAGTTTGCGTGGGTAGACTTGCATGTCATTTATTGGGTATTTTCTTTTTTTGGCTGACCTCATAGGAAGAACGTGTAAAAACCTGCTGACTTGTAGCGTGCTACTTTCTTAACGTCGGGGCTCCTGCTAAGCTTCGGAACCCTGTAGATGGAAATGTGAGTGAAGAGCTTAAGGTTTATTAGATGTAGCGAGGATAACTTCGCCTTCCTCGAGCAGCTGAGCCTCGTCCCTGGTTACGTGGCACGCTGACTCCATATGCTTGTTTAAGTAGCTCTTCAGGGCAAAACTCTTCGAGCACCTAAGGTAACATAGTGGAACGGTACACCACATGTATAACAATAGTAATGCATGGAAAGCAATTGATTAGTATTTGTATCGTTAGCTCTACTTCAACTTACCGTTTAGTTAAACCCTATGAATAGGGTATATTTCTTAATATCAAATCGTATCAGAGAAAATCTAATTTAGATCAAAGTATTAGCGTCATAGAAAATAATATCTAAATGTGAAAATGCCACTGATGTCTAGTAAATCATGCAAATATTAGAATATATCTACTTGCTACCTAAATTTTCTATAGGCTTCGTGTGTCGGCAGAAAGCGAGTCAAACTTAACGACATTTTTAGTCCCTGCTACAACCACTATCACCGCTGATTTCGGTCTTCGTGTGGTTATAGCCCCAGGGACGAACTGCTGATGCTGACTTTCCTCGGCAAACGACGTTCTGTCGTAAAAGGTAAAGCTGCTGGCTGAACTAGCTAGGTGTTCCACCTCACAGCTTAGTCCAACGTATCTCCTCTGCGGGACCCCACGTCATAACCTGTTGTTATCACATCGCGCCGACGTCCCAACGGGAGGAAGTGAAGCCGGAAATCATCAGACGCCCCGCGTTCGTTTCTCGTGCCCATAGTCGATCGTGCTACAGATAGGCTTACTTCTAAAGGCAGACACTCAGCATACGAGACTGGAAAGCAGAATACTAGTTGCGTACACGCACGCCCAAGCAACATTCAGTCACATCAGGCGCGTGGCAAGCATAGCCTCGTACTGTTTATGAGGCGCCGTCGAGTGCCTTCATTAGCTAAGGCGCGTCCTCCTTACAACAGCTATTCAGAACTCGGAGATTTGGAGCATACAATTTTTGCTTGTTTATCTTCAAGCAGTTTATTTGAAAGTCGCGAGAGCTACAAACCGTTCTGCGTCTTGCCCGTTTGAGAGCGATTGCCACATATATAAGAGACAAAAGGTCACAATGCAATTTTTATTGTTTGATAGATAATATGATAAAGCTTATTAAAAAGGATTAAACAATTTCAACGAAATCGGCATAAAACAGCGCATACTTCCCAAGGCTAAAAATTAAAATAGAGCTAAAAATTTTACACGTAGATGTGTAATTAACAGGCTTACGATACGACGAATTTCAAAATTCAAAGTAGTTTATGGCAGACACGTTCTGGTGCCATTTACGCTTGAATTTGTTTCTACGGCGGCGAACGTTTGCCAATGACAAATTTCCATTTATTATCTACGCACAGCTTCAAATATGGCTAAGCCTCTAGTCGCAAAAAATGTCGGATTGTTAGTTCAACATGAAGACAGATGACATCGGCATCGGCATGCAGAGGTATGGCGCATTACATGCATGATCAAATCATAAAACGATAATTTAGCCTTTATCTAGGATGACTTACCTGGGACATTGAAAATGTTTAGCACCGGAGTGGGTCTGCATATGGGCACGCAGATTTGAGCGATCTGCGAACGCTTTTCCGCAGTGGGCACAGGCAAACGGTTTTTCGCCTGTGTGTGATCGTAGATGGCCTTGAAGGAGCCAAGGTCGCGAGAAAGCCTTGCCGCAGGTGGAGCACTTGTGGCTTAGCTTGTGGGTCAGCAAGTGCATCGCTAGAGCGGGCATCGAGACATACACCTGTACATAATATTGCGGGTCGAAGACAACAGCTTTTAGTCGTTAATTGAAATACAAGCAAGCAGGCTTATCATTTGAATCCACTCCTCTCATTACATGTTAACCCAATGCAGTTATCGTGTACATTGCTCATCACCGAACAATAAATAAATATTTTAGCTCCCAATTTACATAGATTAATGAAGATATCTAGTAAAAAAAATGTACATGTATCTAGCAAAAAAAGAAAAGTGAACCCATGAAATTTATTGAACAAATTTTCGACAAAACATTTTATTCGATATATTAAAGTAACGTTAATCTACTTCTTGTTCTATATATTCCGAATACGCATCTTGTAAACCCCACGAAACACTGTGTATGCCCTTGTACTTAAGTTTACCCCCCCCCCCCCCTGTACATCTAAATATATTGACCTTATCACATGTGGGACATTTCTTGGCGAGTTGTGAATCAGGGCTTCGGTGAGTCTGTTTGTGTCTAGACAGATTGGAAGAAGTGGCATAGTGCTTTCCGCACTCAAGGCATGTGTACTTGCCGCCACCAAGTGGCTGGTTTTGAGTCTGACTCGGGCCCTTAACACGACGGACGGGTCCGGGACTAAGCGAGCGTTCGCTGTCACTCGACGTCGAAGCCGCGGACCAGCTGGGCGGCCTTTTCCGAACCCCTGCGCGTTGTTTTGCTTCGCAGCTCTCCAGGGAGCCGAGGTCCCCGACTATGGGAGCCGGACTTAGCGGGCTGCGGCTGACTTCAGTCTCTTCGCTCACCACGTCAATGTCCGAAAGAACTGCGTTGTGCTGGATGACAACCTGCCACACATGGATACAGAAGAAGTGGACCAAAATAACATGGTGGCTTTACGTTTTGGAAGCATCAAATAAAATGCGTGAATGTTCACTCTAGGTTTTTGTGAACCGGACGGGTAATAGGCAGATAGGAACGAACAAACTAAGCTGCTAGCGAGTAATGCTGTGTGTGTGTGTGTGTTAACTGATGTGTTGAGTACAATGTCAGCTTCAGCTGGGAAATTGTTTTTGTCTCAAAACAATTTCGCTTGTTTTATTAATTGTTCTCCCTATACTACTTTTATTGGAAAATGGGAACATCGTCACCTACGAGTTATGTTTTCGTGTGCATAGGTGCCTGCCTGCCTGCCTGCCTGCCTGCTTACCTCAGAGGTGGCTTTATGCGCCTTGGCAAAGAACTCCTTTTCAACGTGATGCAAATGACACGGGATCTCCTGTTGATGATAATCACGGTCAGCGTGAGCCGATTTCAATTCGTGATAGGTTTTCCGCGGCAGCGACGTCTCTCGACGGGCTTCCTGACACTCCAATGGCACATACAGTTTCGGAGAAGCGCATGCATAGTCTGAAAGACGCCAGATACGGAAGACATACGAATATTGTTTACTAAGCAATCAGCTGTTTTCTAAAATTCAAACCAAGCGATTAGAGACAAAGCAACGACGTGGGTATAAATGTGCGCAAATTCTGTCTCAAAACTAATTACTATCATATCAGCTTAAGCACAAATGTAATTTCTACACGAGCGTCCAATATGGGACCGTCGACTCAGTTGTACGAAACAACAAATTCGACTACTTAATTTGAAAAACTATAGCGCTAGAGATACGGCCTAGAATTCATGATGTCGTCACATTTTTAGTCATAATAAATTTTAACTCGCAACGATACGCGTAAGCTAATGGTACTTATATTAAACGTACCACACCTACTCATACGCAAAACACGTTCTCAGTTAGAGTCGGGCCAATTTCGCTGACGTTGATAAGCACTCATTATTGATAGGTCCTTCAGTGGTATATCGCACAATCAGTACAATCAGCACCCATTTCGCTATCTGCCAAAAATTGGGTCCAAGCAATCTGTGACGATCCTACCTATTTTGTGTCTTGGGGCCTGTGCGTACGACCTATGCCGAAAGTACTGATCTTGACTATTCTGTGTGTACTCTGTATGCCAAAAACTACACCTGCACAATGCGCTGGTTTTCTTTACATTTACATTCAAATAATATTTAGTATGTCGACTTCGCCGCTTGTGATATTGTTTTGAGTTGTGTTTTTGACGTACAATATGAAGACGAACAAAAAATCGAGCTCGTCTACGCAACAGCGGTTCGCGTTGTATGAACACGCAATGAGAGGTGCTTTGCTTAGCCAAATCTAATTACTAAAAGGTGGCCCCACAAGCATTGGCGAGGAGGGATACGGTGAATAACCCCAAAGTCAAACGACCCAACGCATTTAACAGCCGGAAACAAAACAAACGTTTTTATGGTGGTGTCTAACTTGAATTCAGTCAAACTGCGTTTATTGTTCTGCGAAACAGACTTCTTAGAAGATTTTGTTACTGCCCCTACTGCCCCACAAACTGATAAGAAATTGCCTAGCAGAGGGGGGGGGGATTTAAAAATGCCGTGTCGACCCGTATGAGAGCTCCCCTGGCGTCGTGCCATAGCGAAACTGCAAGGTATGCCCGTTGGGTTTGAGACGCACGGTAATATCATGTCATTATCATTGAAACCCACCGGTTCAGTGTGACGTGACGATTCTTTTTTGGTGATCACACAAATAGCTGTGTACACTGCAATAATAAGCCAAAAAATGTATGAAAACATCGGCACGATAGGCAGCAATAGACTTGGCTGTATCAGCAGTCTGGCCGATGCAATGCCAAAGGACTTTCAAGACGTAACTCGAAACATTTTAGGACCCGGCCAGATATGAAACTTGTGACAATCTGGCGGTCATCAACTGTGGAGCTACGGAACAAGTATTTTGCACCTTAAACGTTTATAAACCTATTGGTTTTAAGAAAGGGCGTATTCAAACGTTAAAGGAGGACCGAAAAGAAGGGTGGAGCTTTAAACAGAGACGATACTCATCGCCGAATTTCATTTTAAGAAACACGACGTTGTATTCAGACATTTACTTAAACCTCAAGTGTTCCCTTTTAAATTGTTTTGTAATTAGGTATGTATCCGTCGGGTACGTGGCCAAAATGCCCACTAGTACTCGTTACACATCTGGTAAAAAAAAGATCCGGAAATATCGCGTCAAAAGTCTTAATAAACGGCTGCTTCCGTATTTCGGCACACATATATATATATCTATATCTATCTATATATATATATATATTCAGCATTAACACGCCTGTCTAGAAATGTAGGCAGCTCCGTAACAATGTGACAAATGATCTGCCTCCCTCAAAGAGCACCGCCATACGGCAATGGCGTTAAGTCCCAAAAAAAGAAAACTCAGTATTTTGGCCAGCAGTTTTGCCGTCGAGAACGTGCACCTAGATTACTTCTCCGGCTTAAGCTGTATAGTTAATGACAAGGTATGTGTACTAACCCTGGATTGCACTATACGAACCTTTAATATATAAGTTTCGAGAAAAATACGCTTACCGAAAACTTTATACAAACCAAGACAGCATTTGATCTGAGTACACGACGTCAAATAGCGGCGCTATACCCAGCAGGAAGTACGCTTGGTCACACTGTAATAGATCATTTAATTCAGCCGAACTCTAGGTAAATTCGTATCGCATAACTTATAACAGGGATTAGCGACTCAGATTCACACGTATTTCTACTCTGGGTATTGCCTGCCTACTGAAATTTCCTTTAGCACAACTCAGTTCATAAACATCTAACAAAATTGAGTATATTTTGGCATAAAACATTTGGACGCCCAGCCATCATAACGTGTACACATTCATTTAACAAAGTAAGAAACATAAAATTTGTGTATCCCAAGTATGGAGCCAGCAAGCGACTTTTCCCCGTAAAAGTTAAACTTACTGCCCGTGAATTGCGTAAGGACGCCTAATAGTATTATTGGCCCCTTTAGGCAATTTATAACTTTCCCCGTGTTTTGTACGCTAAGAGATTATTTGTAACCTCTTAGTAATTCTTAACACTGTATCGTCAGATAAACCGAAATTGGAGTAAAAAGGCTTGCTGATTCCTTGTTTAGCTATTTATCCACCTCGGTAACGTTGCCAATCTGCACCGAATGTCCACATCTTAACTGTTACATTATCCAACTATATAACCTATATGTAAACTGCAAATGGCCAACATACAAACTGCAATGGTAATAAAGCTGTCAAATAGACAATCGGACGTCAATTATTGACACGTAATCGTTTCTCAGTTGTCGCTAGATGCTGTGATTATATGGACATCCAGCGTATCTTCGTGTTTACCCACACCGTGTGAGCATCCTTCTCTCCTTGAAGGTAATGCAAATGGACTAATTACCAGGAGGTTTGTAAGTGAAATACGCTCGGTAAGGACAACATGAATAAGTTCTACGTTTCTTCTCAGGCGGTTGCTATTTGGAGAAAAGACGGGAGCAGCGAATCTCCGAATTGGCCCATTCTGTCCCTCCGTAAGTCACTTTTGCTTTTGTTGCGAAAGGCTGGACAGGAGCTCCGCCATTAACTTTCATCTGAAGTTTGTCGGAGTCCTATTCGTCACTTCCGCCGGAGCGAAAGTTGACAATCCAAACAAAAATGGAGTAGTCGTGTTTGACTGTTCCTCCGGCGGCGGGTCTTCCTTCGCTGCGATTCCGGACTTGATGTCGCCGAGTGTAGAAACCCCCGTTCTCAATAAGAGAGCCTGTGCAAGAGCTAGAGGAAAATAGAGTGAAAGCAAGCAGGACTGCTTGCCAGAAACCACAACAGCGACCCTCACAACTGCTCATGAATGGCTCGCACCGGACTGGGCTAAGTAGATGCACTGATGTGGAAAGCCCCATGGTGGAGCGTCTGGGTAATGTGCTGAAGGCTGGGATTGTTGCTATAATTCGGACTGCTCATTGCCGCTGCTACTGCTGCCCAAGACGAAGCGCCCAAATAAATTCGGGCTAGCCTGCATTCAAGCTCCTCTTCGCAGTCTCGACGTGTGATCTTGTGTGCGGCCATCGATGGCTCCAAGCGTGCTAGTCGCATCCGGTTAGATAACCCCTACTTTTCCTGGAGCTCCCTAAGCAGGCCGTGACAAAGGCATTTTGCAAAATCCACTCTTTTGTTTAGAAAAGGTTTGCCTGTCTGGCTTGCGTGTCGTCTAACAAATGGCCTCATCTAAGGACGCCTTTAGCATACGCTGGCACTCGCTGAGCTGCAAGCCAGCTTCTGATTCTGTTGGTTGTTTGACGCTACTACATCTAGCCCTTTCGCTGCGAATTCTTCCATTACAGTCCTTGAAATCACCCCATGACGTTACCAGAATTCTGGGCCGGAAACTTCCTATGGTTGCTCTTCGCCTGCCGCCCGGAAAATGATAGAACGTCATGGCGCCTCACGTTGCCTGGCAGCGGCGGTCACTGCTATTTGCTATCTGGTTGTCTGTGCTCCGTTACTCAAATGCTCTTTAGCAGGTACTGGCATCCCTGCTCTTTTGATACCCAGGGCAAATTAGGCAATGTTCTGACGTCGGCAGTTACAATAGGCGCTGCGATGGTGGCAGCGATTCCAGTCACTCTCCAATGCACGAGCGCATGCAGTTCCGAAATACTCCGGCAATCAGCTGGTGGCCCCAGCCGGCTGAGTCAAGCACTGCTACATAAACGAGTTTTCAATGTCATCGCCGCAAAAACAATAGTAGCTATAGACATTGTAATCACTCCAATCTGATTCTACTAGGAGGCATACTTCCATTTTCTTGTCTCATCTCGTGCCCCCCTTTTTTTCTCTCTGTCTTTTGCTCTCTTCCTAAATGTTAGCTTCTGTTCATTCTTCTATTTGCGATGCACGCGCCATGCGTCGCTCATTGGACTTTCGGCTTTCAGCCATGATGGCAGGAGCAGGGCCATCGGTCACTGAAAGCCAGTGCGCGCTGGAGGGATTTGTTCGTGTCGTTATGACCTCCAGCAGCAGAGCCAACAAGAAATGGGCTCCCGTCAGTCGACCTAGCGCTAAAGACGGAGCCAACTCATTCGGTGAAGGCGCCGTTGCTAGTGGCGTAAGCTTCTGGACTAGCGCGATCTCGGCGCCTGCGGTCGGCTTTATTCTTTTACGCAAGAGCTTGACGAAAGAGCACATCGAGCACCCTCGCCTATGTCCGCCATTGTGGACGTGTACAGCGTACGCACATATGCACACACAGCCAATACTGACGAACTAACAAAAACGCAAAGCATCCAAGAGCAAATAGCAGTAGCGGCAGAAGTAAGCAGAAAAAAAACGCGCTCAGACAAATAAACATACGATGGCGCCACAACAAAAGACGCGACAGCTATTTCTGCTGCTAGTGCAAGAGGAGTTTTTAGAAGTGGAAAAAACGGTTGGTGTGTTGATGCAGCTGCTCCCACCGTCGATGCTAGACTTTTTGAACGGCACTGGTTACTGCTGGTGGAACGACAGACGCGCTCTAGGCTGCTCTTGCGTGTGCTGACCCCAGTGACCGACCATCAAAATGAAGGCGACGGAAACAGCGACAATGACGAAGCCAGCCCTTCTTTCGCTTAACGTTAGCGGCCCCTGTCATGACCGGCTGTGGGAAACTATCAGGGGAGGAGGGTTAATGCTCGAGGCATGACAAGCGCAAGACCCTCTTCCTGTCAGACCATTCGACCAACCAGCATACTATCCTTCATTCCAACTTAGCTTCGATTCGACTTGAGTGTTCGCCGACGACATCAGCAGCAACGCTACTAAGGCCACGAGTCAGTCGGACGTTCGTAACGCAAACGTGGCTGGACAGTTGGCGCGTCTTGACATTCGACTCGAACGAGGAACGTGGTATGTGAAAAGGTTGTGAACAATGGAGTTGAAGACGGACATTACGAGAACGAAAAAAAACGAAGGGGCGACGGAATACGAAGGGGAGAAGAAATATACCTTCTGCTTGCCTCCCGTCCAGTTCCTAAGATGGGGAGTCTGAACAAAAACAGGAAGGATTTGTGGATCGATGTAGGTGGACTTGCGATAGCCCGTCCAGATCCATCAAGATCGTACAAGAATTGCTCAAATATGCATGCAAAGTTGAACCTGCTAAAGGACTATGGCCACAAGGCAGTAATACTGTGATACACTGGTTTTGGCATACGTTTAGTCAATTTCGTCAACGGATTTCGCAAATATTAGTGCGAAATCACTTGGCATAATGCATTGAGTATGCATGCGTATACCCACACTAGGTACAACAGTATCATCATTTAGGCTATAGTTATAGCGTTCGTTATAATCAAGATTAGCGCTTCCTTTCGAAAAATTCCTGGCATTAAGCAAACAGGTTAAAAAACAGGGCTGACTCAACTTCGAGCTCAGTTTGAATCTCAAATGGTAGTAGGCACATACTTACTTATTTAATTATCGAAGTCATAAGTGATAGAAAACTAACTCATAAAGATTCTGCTCTAAAACCTGGTGGGGCATAGTTTAACTTGGCAACCGATAAGTTAAACCCATATCAGGTTTAGCTTGGCCTAACCAACCAGGCTTTAGACGCACCACCTTAATGTACACGTATAAAAATGCCGAAAAAATGTCCAAAATAGTGTCACGTGATCGGGGTATATCTTATCTACAGAAGCTGTTGTCCAAAAACGATCAGTCCTGGGATTTTTTTTATCTCGCTTAGGTCCTTATTTCTGTGTTCCGTAAATTGCTGGGCGGGACATAGGGCTATATTAGAGCTGTTGAGGGACTTGCACTTAGTTTAAAAGACATTACCCAAAATCGTAAATTGAAGCTGTACCATTTGGGCATTCTTTTTCTACGTAAATTTCTATTGACGCTCCGGTGACTACATACGGGTGCCGCTATACTAATGTAAACTTCCATGCATAGTGTACAAGGTGTTCGGGAGCGATTTGGGCAGAAGTCAGACTTGTTTAGGAACTCCATCTAAATGAAAGCATGCATTTGGTATTAACTGTTTGCACCGCTGACGGATTTATTTCTGACGGACATACTTGTTTAATCGCATTGCCATTAGTTTCAATAGCAACTTTAATTTAGGAGCTAAACTTCTCACCAGCTAACATTAGACAGTCCTCTCCATACACTTGAGATCCTTCTAAACAGCGACAGAAAATAAGCCGACTTCTTCAGTTCGAGAATTTCTGCACTCGCCTTCAGTCACCTCGCATGGATAGAAATCGAAAAGGTTTGAATCTGGACCACGGAACCGCTATACGAATGTATAGCCCGTCCCGTACGAATGTCCCGTAGTTATGCTCAGCTACGTAGCACTCCATTGATATCCTCATATAAATTAGAACGCCATCTTATTGAAAGGTCGGTGGCTTACTATTTCAGGAGCCGTTCACAGTCTGACCACAGCTTTTACAACGCAAAATAAACTACTACAGATGTGAAACAAGGACAGCACTATGATGTGTTAAGCTGATTCTGCCATGCTTTAGTGGAATAAGATTTGTACCTAACGTATCTAAATCGAACACGCACTTCTAAAAAAAAGCCTTTTGAAAACTCCCCCCTATGCCGCCAGTTTCCTAGCCTCATCTTTTCGGCAATCGTTTGTCAATTGTAATTCGTCAAACGGACGATTTCCAATATTTAAAAAAATCTACAGCCTTGGTACAAGTTCGTCCAGTGCGTAAACATTAGAGAATAACTAATGTTTGTTCGTATTTCCAACACAGACCTCCTGTTTCTGCCATGATAACTTTGTACTTACATCAAACAGAACGCCAAAATGTATCCCAATTTGTTCCGAGTTTCAAAGTGTCCTGTACGTCAGTTCTTATAACAAAATTCTCTTCGGGGATGACGAACCGTCACTACCATCCTACATGCAAAATACGAAAAGCAAGCCATTCAAACATCGGATATTGAACATATATTGGGAAAATCAAGGTTGTATCTTCCAAAGGTCCATTACGTAGACAAGGTGCTAGTGAGGTGCTCAGAGACATTTCATGCTAACGAAGTTTACAGACGCCTGCATGGGCTGAAATCGAGGCTATTAGCAAAACCTAGTGATTAATATTAGCGCTCATTTGTCAGCCATATGGACGTGAAAATGGTTATCGTTTAGAAAAACTTAGTCATTATAGCGTAGCAGTTCTCAACTTATATTTTCCTACTTTACTTTTGTGAGCGGACATGGTTGTTTTCAAGAACCATTATAACTTATCGTCGAACGCCTATATTTATAAGAAAGCATTAAAAACAATTTAAAAATATAGGCCAGTAGTTCAGGGAAGCATTATATGGTTACTGTTCAAGAAATGAATTGCGGATCGCTTTCAAAGTCACCTGATAAAGACTAAAAGATCTAGAAGATAATAGTCAACCTGGTTTCTCTATAATAAATTCTATCGCTGCCCACCTACCTACAGTTGTTCACGATGGGGTTGAAAATCTGGACAACCGAGTAGACTGTGGATCAAGTAGAGATCTGTCATCAAAACGTCATTATTAACGCTAAATAAAAATAAATTTGTCATTGAACACTTCTCCCAGTTGGGCACAGACCCATTACGACTTGCGATTTTTGACAAGGGCCAAAAACAGTCACTTAGTGAAAATATCTCATAACACGTAGACTAAAATTTGAATCGTGTTGGATAAAACTGATCATAATTATTTCAGCGAAATAACATGTGATTTTCTCCCCTATTACGCAGCCAGCAAATGCGGTGTGTGGTAATTGAATGAAAAAAATAATAACACCTAAGAAACGTCCGACAAGATACCAAGGTCTTTTAACCTTTGAGAACGCAGTATACAAAGCTTTGCATACAGTTACGTTTCACTAGAGAAAGCGCCCCATTTAGGATTAAAGATTTTATATATATATTGGCCATATTGACAGGAACTTCAGGTAATAGTGTTCATCAAGCAAGATGAAATTCGTGAAAGACAACGGCTTTATCCAGAGGGGCTACATTTACTAGTTGCTACCACAGGCATGTACTCGAAAACATACAGAGGACATCTTCATGCGCCATGATGGTAAACGCAACTTTGCACAGGTATTAGTAGCATTTTGCTATAAAACTATTTAAAGTTAAAAGGAAATAATACTTTGCACTTATATGCAGCGTTTTGCGAACAACTTGACATTATTAATTGCTTCTTACGTCATCGACTGCCGACAATCTAACATGCGCATGCGAGATGACTGCCTAATGTAGGTCCTCAATAAAATTCGCTGTCGTAAACGAACGGGCGAACGCCTATTGAGCGCCTGATTTCGCCTAGTTAGACCTGAGCCGTTCTTGAAATTTAATTTATTTTTAACCCAGATGGGCGTGCTGCAATTAGAAGTGTGAAGGCAGCCGCATCTAGTCCCTCAGGAATGCCCAATTGATAACTAAATAAGGTTTTCATTATGTATTGTAGGTGCATCTAATAAAGCACCGACGGAGCACAACACATCGCATGCTCCTCAAAAATGTCTGTTTACCATGATTTTCATTTCTGTTGAGCTACCGTTTCGAGTTTTACGTCCGGTACTGCCTCTATGCTTAATGTTGGATCTACACATTTTCACATGTGTCCGAAGTCCTATGCCCATACCTACTACCGCTCCTGAGCACAGTCTGTGATAATCAACTTAGTGAAGTTAGTTGTCTTGGTTCTAAAATTGCAACTTGTATTGCACCTGGATATAGAGAAACTCAGTGGATGAAATGCCATGCCTTAATCTAAAAATTACTGAATTCGTATACTTGCTATAGAATGAATATTGCACACACCGTTTTACGGTAGACGCTTTTGCCACAACTCTACCCACGGTAGAAAAAATAATAGGAAGAAAGGCATCTATGTTCATACGGCGTCAAATTCTTAACGCACGTATAACTGGCCTTCCCCACACTCTGCATATAAAATTCAGCCACTCTTTAGTTCGGGCGAAATTGCCGATATGATGTCATCTTTTAAGAAGTGTTTCCTAATAGGTGGAAGGCAATCGTTCGAGCCTACTTAGACCCCCAGATTCTCTACGCTTCGGCGTTTCGTCGTTTAAGGCTGGCACACGGTGTCCCTTATAAGTTGGGGTAATAGAAGTTGGAGATGGGAACCAACCATATTGGCTCGCCTTTCTGAGCGAGACTGACCTGTTTTCGTAAGGAATATGAGCTAGACACATGCCGGAATATTTAGTCATCTGCTAATAACCATTATCGATATAAATGTCGTACTGTCACTATTAGTGAACCAGCAGACAAAATTAGAGAAAGCCGTAGACTTATTAGAGACTTATTCTTCTTTTATCCTAGATACCTATGCAGTCTAAGCCACAAGAGTAGTAAACTTTCCGTGTTACTTAGCATCTGCAACCAGAGTTAGTGCTTTTATTAATTGTAATCATCTAGAGACGGTTCCCATGAAGACTACCCTGTAGCGCACAAATAGATACACTTATAGAACAACGTTTAAAAAAAATATTTACAATCATATCTTCAATTATAATAGCAACACGAATGGCAATAATTGCTTCCTTCTAATAGCAAATGGATGCGTGCTGTAGTCACTTTCATTAGTTTCTACTCGTCTCCGAAGTTAGCTTGCTCCTTGCATTCATGACAGGATTCTCAGGAGAGATTCAAGTAAGCATGGGTTGACGAATTAGCACCTGCAGCTTGCCGGGTTCTTTCGGCCGGCCGACCCACCAACCACATCAAAATAAAGCCAGGATTCGAACAGTTGTTGTATTATAGTCTGGTGTGGTAACACAGCTGCTAGAAGCACTGCCAGTACGTAATAGGATTCTATAGGCTCGGAGTCGTCAAACGAGCGACAAGGCGTGAGACTAATAGTTCGTCGAGTATTCCCTGTCTGCATCCAATGGATGCCTTCACTCATGCTGTAACACCTATCCCTGCCACTATTGAAGTTCCCGATGGCGATGCCGCTACTCCTCTTACCCATAGCCTCGTTCCTCAAAGTTCATCCTCTGGATCGGACGCCTCCATGGAGAGATTTCTTCTTTTACATGGGCCGATTCAGCCTATTGTCCTGTACTGGCTATGTAGTCGAGACGACGGCTAATACAGTACGCTCTGTAAACGGCTGTACAAGCTCTACGCAAAAATCGTCAATCGATGTCATCGTCTGGGTCGTTCAGCTAGAGCAGTTTGGTCGTTAACAGTGGGGTGGCAGAGACCCTGTCTACCGCAAACTAGTTCTCGGAACTATGCTTGCAGTCATAAACGCTGGATTCGATTCCCAAGGTTATTCGTCCTTATGATTCGTGCACTAAGAATGAGCTGGCCGGCCGCTGCCGCCAGCCACTTTTTCGTTTGGCATCTCCGCATCTGGGAAACAGAGCTGGGACGATCTATTATTATGGTAGATCGATTATTCTGGCACACTCTGGTACGTTGAACGGCCGAGTTCAGTTCAGAAACTCGACCTGCCTTTGCCGGCCAGTGGCGTCGTTCTAGTAACGGCTGTGATAGTGGACGCCGAAGCGGCCCTGTAGCCCGCTCCTGCTGCCTTCCACGTTGTTGAGTGTGGTTTGTTTTTGCGCTTTCCATGTTTCCCCCTGTTTTTGCCATTCCCCTGCGCCGAATCGTGTTCTGTCAGTGGTCGATGGGGTACATAGCACTGTTTTATACATCCCCTGGGACGGCAACGCAGAAAACCATCTCATGCTTTCAACTCAAACAGGCCTGGCGGATCGAGCGGCAAGCAAGCGGAGAACATCATCGTGGGTCGAATAAACTCGAAAAAAAACAATAACAACAACGATGACGACAACAAAAACAACAGCGACAACTAGACATAAGCCAGCAATTTCCTCAAGACAACAGCCTTTGCTCACCATTCGATAGAAAAGCGACTTAATAGGGAATAAAACGCGTAGGATAACCAACGGATCTGTGGCGTTGTGCAAACGTAGAGGCTCGTCAAGAAATGAATGTTGAAGTGTGCAAACGAGGATAATAGAAAAACTCAGCAAATCGACATCAAGTCAAATTCATAGTTATACCATGGTGACAATATGCTTCATTTTATATATATAGTATATCCGTTGACGTGCACATTTCCTGCAGAAGACGCAAATACATCCGAGCCGGTCATCCGCTATTGTGGTAGACAAACGAATGTGCAGTGCCAGGATACCGAAATTGGTGCTGGGTAATCGATACCGACCTAATCAGAAAATGCGCCTATAGTACATTCATCGTTGCTATGAAATAGATCAGTTATACGGGCCGGCTACTCAGTTGGACCTAGAGCAGCTTTACAGCGAATTAGGATAAGGCCTTTTCTTATTCTTTAGCTGTCGTATTCACAATGATCTTGTTGAAATAATCTCCTTCTCAAGTAACGCTGTCGAGTATTATTCCCTGTACAACGTACATTTTGGTGTTCGTTGTAGGAGAACAGTGGACATCGTTTCAATATTTAGAGTAGTAACAAGGTTCAATATCTGCTCGGCCTCTGACGGTCATTGAAAGCTATATTCCTGTGAATCTTTCCGATCTCTTTACAACTCAACAATAATATTCTCTTATTACGGTGCCTCAATATTTTTAACGTACCATTACCAGACATGCAAATACGCCCCATAGTATAATGTGATAGATGAAAAAATTATAAGTGTACTTCATATCTAGGAGCAACAAAGTCGGAATGAAGTTCCTGATAAACTTTTTAAAACGCTAAAACCTTCTATATCAAATTGAACTATTTCGGGCCCTTAACTTGTTGAAATCTTAGTTTTTGAACCGAAATGTAACCTATTTGAATATCAACTATAGGACGCAATTTTCGATCACGAGGAATCCCTCAAAATACTATAAGACACCATAGGGCGCTTCGCGAACATGTTGTCGTGTGTAATGATATCTATCGACCCGGTTCCAATGATAGCAGTGATTATGAGGTTATCTTAAACGCCAATATTATCTGGCATTTCTCTCAAGTACATGTCGATGAGATACGATTGCTCTCGGCGGTGTATCCGGTTTTGTTCTGTGTCAGCACTAGACAGCACGGGGAGTACTGCGGGTCGAAGTTGGCTGAAAAAAACCTCGCTCATTGAATCATTACCAAGTAAGCTTCCAGTGGTCTGTCATAGTTTGGCCAGCACAAAAGGCATGTTGAAGATCTTTGAGCCTTCTGGGTTACTCAGTCAGTCACGTTTTGTTCCCCTGTGCAGGTTGCTTTAAGGCCACCCATTGGTTACTGTGTCTGTTCCGCGCTACGTTGGCTACGTCACGTCGCACCATGCGAACACCGATCTTGATATATTCGCTTTGCCGAGTGACGCGCGCCTGTTCCTTCGCGTTCTTCCGTGCAAAATAAATCGATCCTGTTCATTTTACCATAGGACCATAAAGTAAGTAAACATTATTGTTGACGTTCTGTGAGACACCCAGTCAACTCTGGCCTGGATGGCGCTGTTAGCTGACCCTATCACGTGCGATCCCTACGTTAACTCAGAGCGTCAGCACTACTCAGCCACTACAATTCCATGCTACGACAACAACGTTCCTAGCGTCCAGTACAAAGACGTTGCAATAACTGGAGGAAGCCAACGATGAATCGAAGCTGGCTATGCGCGTTCAATAGCAGATCCACTCTGCTCACGTCGGTGGCTCCGATATCATAGCATCGACACGTTGTTGTTTTTCTATTCTGTTAATTCGGAACAGTGGCAGCCAATCGAGGGAGGATACCCTTGCAACAGCACCGGAAACTATACGGCACTTAAAACAGCAGACATATATACACGTAGACACACTACCCGATATTAAGCAGTAGAAGCAATTTTATCTAGCGATGGCTGGCAATGCCTGTAGGCGGCTTCCGCAGTAGATTTCTCGTTACCCGATTACGGCCTCAGTCAAACCCAGGTCCGGCGTTCTACCAATACGCTGCCGTACCTTTCACCATACCGTCGAAGGATCTAGCGCACGCATCGGCTCTCTTTTTTCCTTTTTCCTACACTGTCCCGTACAACTGAGGATAACATCACCGCCTATCATCAACATAGTCACCACCTCCGTCATCAAGCTTGCTTTCGTACCCGAGACAGCTTACCGATATTGTCGGCACATTTTATTGTAAGGCGTTCGCCTGATTGCCCGCAAGCTGTGACGAGCAGCTGAAGATGCGAGGGACGGAAGTAAAGAAGAAAGGAAGCAGCCGACATACGCGGAAAAATAGAAAGCGTCAAAAACGAGGAAAAAATAGTCCGTGAGCAAGATCGAGACCAAATAAGAAGGAAGATAAAGAGTCTGGTACCCACCTTAGCTATAGCCCAAGTTACCAGCACGGCGAGTTGGTGAGCGAAACTATGGCATAAAGGCCTTTTTGCGGACGCACAGCTATTCTCTATGCGACACTACTCGGCACTGCGAACATAGTACACTCCCCCTTTCGACCCTAACTTGTCCCTTAATAAGTCGCGTCGTTTCAACGGATACAGCAAGTGAATAGAAGAGTGAGAGAAAGCAGTTTGTGAAGTGCGCAGAAACTGGTAAAAAGAAGAAGACGGTTTAAGAGCCCCCAGGGCTGACTCTTCCTATTGATACTACTCCTGTTGCTAGTGGTCCTGCTGCCAGCCGAAATGGAATACCGTGAAGATGGTGACGCCAGTGATGGGAATGGCGCTGGCGCTAAGATTTGCCGGGGGAAGGTTGGGAAATTACTATGCTGCCATCGGCAACAGCAATGACAACAACAACGAAGCAAAACTCAAGTCGGGCCAGAGCTGCCAATGAAATAGAAAACACGTGAGAAACACGAAAAAAGAAAGACCGTGTGAGACAAACAGATTGCCGAGGCAGCCACCGAAGAAGATGGTGTTTTTCGGTGCCGTCTTTGTACTTCTACCGCTACAGCCTGAACGACTTCCCCTGTGCCCGCCTCCTATCGCCTAGATGCCCTAGAAGTGCGACTCTGACGTTGGGTTTACACCTGCCAACGACGGGTAGCGATAACACGACTGGGGGCGGATGCCCAACTACCACAAGACCGAGTGCTCGCAGCATATACGGCACACAGGAACGAGCCAAAGAAAAAACAAGAAACTCAAGATGGCAGAAAAAGAGCGTGAAGAAGCGCAGGAAGAGACAACGATGAACAAAATAAAACCGTTAGGCCGCCAGCACACTTAATAAGAAACGTTTATTAAGGGTGGAACGAATTAGGAAAACCGAGTGCTGGAAATCATGTTTATCATAAGGAAAGCCGTTATTTTTAGCAGTCAGGGAAAACTCGATTCACAATAGAAGCAGCATCAGGTTTAATTCAGACTATTAATTAAGAAACTGATGGCCTATATATTCCTAAATATTAAAAAAATACTCCAAGTATTCTCTATCTTTTCGACGTAGTGAGCCCCTTTTTGCGGCTTTTTGTACATACGGATGTTTCGCACAGAGAATATTTTTATTATATAAATATTTATGGAAGTATTATAATTTTTACCTACATTAAAAATTAATCTAGGAAAGGTAAAGATGGTGATCACCAATAACAATATGCGATTGGCCAAAAGGAGAATTCGTTTTATCTTCAGCAAATGCCTCAGTCGTCTTGGTCTTCAGAATGGAAGTGCAGCTTCGAAAACACGTTGATATAGGCTTAGAAGAGAGAGACCTACGGGTGTGCCTTTAGCTCAAAAGCAGGCTCCGCAGAGCTGGAAGCGTTCTACAAAACACGTAGCAACGAGAAAGGAATTTTCTGCGAAGATACCTGCGGCTGGTCTAGCAACTCTCTGACCTTTTTCAACGAAAGTAAAAAAAAATCGAACCGAAACCTATCCATATCGTGGACACGATTTTTAATTGTTTCCATTGACGAATGGCGATGGGGGAAAGGGTTCATAGGAATCAGAACAGCTTATCTTAATAAAAAAAGGGTCGATATTAAAATGTTCTTACCTCTAGCGGGCTAACTTCTATTCAAATCTGCTCATTAAAAAATGACGCTGAAACTCAGGCTGTTAATAGGCTACGTATCCAAGTAAATATGTTACCTAGACCGATGTTTTTGCGCGTAATTTAGAAACGGGTCTTTGTTTTATTCATATTAAATAAACTCAACCTTTGGCTGCTATGATCCTCGTTTTAATTTGTGCCACTAACATAGAATTTTACTCGTATATTTTAAAAACGTTGTGTATCATGGTAGAACCTCCTACATCCACTTGAACTCATTGACATTACGTACAATATTAGACTTGCAAGTAAAATACAAAGAGGCACATTCTGCAGTGCATTTTCGATTCATGTATATACAAAACTGCCTCACCATCCTCTTCCTTCGTCCTTGTCGAAGACACTGTCGCTGGCAAAAACACGATTATCTGCCCCCCCCCACGCTCCAGCCACCTAATTCATGAACAAGCCCCCCAGTAGTAATAGCTCAACAAAAAGTAGTATCAAGCGCATAAGTATAGTTGCCGTAAAGTATTCGCTTGTTGAAAAGCTAGTTGTAAATTGCGTGGAGTACGTTCACACTGTTGACTCCCGGAGGGGAGGCAAGGCAAAGCAGATATGGCAGCCCTAGTAGCAGAGAATGGAACTGAAAACAAGTGAGCTAGATTAAGACTTCTACGCTTAGGCAACGACACGGTGGAGAGTTTTGGGCAGCAGGCGTCGGCTTGCCAACATGCGACTGCTGCTGCTGCTTCCGCCGCCGAAGCGACCGCTGGCGTTGGAGAGTAGGTTCATCACCTAGGTTGAGCTGAGTTCGGTCGATGGTTTATGAAGCACTTTTATATCGACCAGTTAGTTCGGTTGCTGTTTTTGCGGCGGCCTGGCCTAGGCAACTGCTTCAACGCAAGAGAGCTCCAGAGGACGTTCCATAAGTAGTCATTCCACTAGGACTCACACGAGCTTCTGTTTTTCCTTCGCTCTCTGTCTTCTCGTTCTGTAACTCGTTCGGGAGAGCTGGCACTGCCTGGACACCGCAGAGCCCCTACCACTTTTGTCTTCTTTTACTTCATTTACGGGAGCCCACATGATCTAAGTCCAGCCACACCCGCTTATATATTTAGCAGTGTGGGCTACGTAAATCGGCCTGCGACCAGAAGTCGACGACACGGAAAAGCAACCTATCGAACCGGAGTAGGTGAACTGTCGCGCCTCAACATGGACCAGGAAATCAGCGGCGATGACGATGACAATAACAGAATTGAAAACGGGTACCGCGAACCTTTGTATCTGGTACGGTTTTTGTAACCGGAGCTCTGTTAGAGAACAACTTTCTCACAAGAGACAGCAGGCAGTAGCAGCGGGGTCATGGGCGATAAAATCTCTCAATCTAACTGTTACACAGATAGACCAGAGAAGAGATTAGAAGACAGCGAGATAAGCTGTGCAAAATATAGATGGCATTGGACTACGATCAAGAGAAAGACAAAGGCGGAGCAGGTAGCGATCGTTGCTGACCCCTTTGACATATATTATGTCTCCCCAATTATAAAGTGGTAAATACTGCGGTAATATTCCGTGAGGCATACGAGCAGATGGTTAGCCGTAATCGACCTGGATACAGCGGTGGTCATACCCGGGTTCCGGAGTAGCGGTAGCAGCATGGGCAGCTGTGATCCTGATAGCACTCGTGATGGAAACAGTAGCAGTGGTAGAAGAAGATACCAAAGTCTTTACATAGCCTTAAAGTCCCTTTCGCTTCTAACTTTCTCGGTTGAAAGCGTAAGTGAATTCAAGAACAGAAGTGAAGGGTGGATGTATCCGAGATAAACACACACGCACGACCGCGTCAAACCTTCCGAGGTTAGCAGCAATGAAGAATGATCTCAGATGGCGTCGAGCGAGCTACTGATCTCGTGGATATTACTCTCTGTAAGCACTAGGCCAACTTGGCCTAAGGTTAAGTTTGTCTTTGAAAAGCGTAATACTAGAACACTATGAACGACGCGGCAAGAGCGCTAATTTGTAGTGACTCCAGTATCTGTCAAGCCTTGTCTCCATTAACATTAAGCAAAGGTCTTTCGACTAACACGCTGCTTCTGGCCCTCGAGCAACAGTCGAGAGCAGCCGACTTCACTCGTTGCTTGGCTAATGAGAAGGGATTATATACTCGGTGAGCTCAGACAAGTGACTGAATGGATGCGGAGCAGATACGGATTGGCGACGAAAAGATATGCAGGGGTTAGAAAAGTCGGGGAATGACAGAAGCTAACTGTTCGCTTGAAAATCAAGTGCACGCTGCTGCTAGCACCGCTGGTACGCAAACTCATAGTAATGTACTCAGATATATCTCCAAGGGCTGACGCCAATGGAGGGGGCCTAAAAATACACACTTAAGTGCACCTCTTACGTACATGTCTCAAGATCCAGCATGTATAATGGATAAGGACACAGCTTTGGACAAACATACTTGCAGTAAGAAGTTATGCAACTTTATGATTGCTAGAACAGAAACTCTTTACAGTTAGGTCTGCAAGTGAAAATGTGTGAACATCAACATAGACAAAGAATCGCCAATTGCAGCTGATCTGTAAAAAAAGGTAGCTAATATATGAGATGCTTAGTCATTCAGAAGGTTTCTATGTTGAATTGCATAATTAAGGCCATGGATTACTCTATACGTTGACGCTTCGGTCTGATGCAGCATTACGTAATATTATGTCACCTTCAGCTAACAATAAAAGTCTGAACCCTCGTTCGGATTTTTCAGGCCAGCGCTTGCTTTAGGCTGCATAAAAAAGAGATTTCAGTCAACACACAGATTAAATTTCCTTTTACGTACCAAGGGTCGGCATTTTTCTACGATACGTTGTTAGAAGCGTTCAGTGTTGGGTCCATTAACAACAATATATGTTTAACAATGATGTTAACGTTTGCCTTTAAGTGTCTTCTTGGCAGCCAGTTTGTTTGCACGTGGAATATATATATATATATATATGCACTCAACAAACGTAAATTTCCATCTATATCTCCCAAGTGGCTGGTTTGCCTTATAATTTCCAAGAGCTGTGTTCTGTTCACCATCTGGCGTGCCTTCCACATCTTCAAGGACGCGGCCATCAGATCGTTACGTATTTTCTTTCCTTCTAAACAGAAATAGCTTTTATTTATTATCAACGCATAGAATCTGCCTCGTGGTTTTCCCACGGTTGTGTTAGGTGTTACCTCTTTTAATACGTGTGCGTCCTCCTATTGCATCGCATAACTTGTGCTACATTTTTGATTATTTATTTTCTTTTCATATTTAGGACTATATTTAATTTTACTTCTTGACATTGGAACTGTTACTTAGTATCTGGGTCTACGTAGACTTTTACCTTCTTAATGACTATATTTTTAGTCGCGATTTCATTATCTACTTGATAATTTAAATGGGCGTGCTAGAATGATTCTTATAAACCATTCACATTTTGAGTTTTTTTGTCAGTCCTCCAACAGACCCGTTGTGCGAATATATCAACGCAACTGCCGTTAGTATAATTTTATAATCTGTACTCATCAAACGGGACCATAGATCATTTCTATGAACTATTTTCTTTTGGTCGCAATTGTTTATACTTTCATAGTTTTTTATGCGTCATCAACTATCGCTATTAGGACCTAGCATCACTTAACTTAATTATTTCTGCTATTCGGCCGGCCTAACCTCAGTTCAAACCTTATCGTTATCTAGGGCCTTAGATGAATCTTGAAATCATTGCCAATTAGAAAATCTCAAATCTCGCAGCTGTTCAAGCGAACAGCTTTCTTTCTAAACCGAAGTATCAAGCTTTTAGTGTCTCTTTACTGGAATGAGCCATACAGTATTTTTCTCTAGATATCGCCATCCGTAAAAAAAAACGCTCTGTATAAAGTTTTTAACAAAGCAAAGTTTGTTTTGCTAAGAACCTTATATAAAAACTATATATATATATATAGAAAATGAGCCTTGGTAATTTACAAAACTTACTGCTGAGGCATACTGTCCACTATAATTTCTCTATAGATATGACCTTCTAACCTATTTAAAGTAAAAATATAGAAACTCACTTATTATCTAAGTAGGAAATTAAATACTAGATTAGCACGCTCCATTTTTCGTACCTTTCGTTGCAATCCGATTATTAAAATCATTGTCCTCTTGTAGTTTTTAAATGTTCCCCTGTAGCGCTTCTGTCGTTTCAAATGGATGAATAGTTAAACGAAGTGTACGTTCTCCACAACCCCTCTGAACACATTTAACTACAAAATGTCTTTACCATAAAACTGTAACTAATAAGCCGCGTCTGTTTTTATAAGATTCATGAAGGACAAAATGTGTCAGAAATCTTCTCTCCTATTTCCGTTTTCGGAGCATAATGACTTTGATAGCATTACATTAAACCACAGCGTCTTGACTCGCTATCTGATCCAGAACGATGTTCTGTGGTGCCACATTTCTACCCTTCGGTAATAAGATTAAACTACAAACCACGTTATAATCATTGGAGTTTATTTATTCCGTAAACGGTTAGTTAGTAAAGTAGATTTAAAAATAAACTGACAGTAAAGCTTTTTTTTTTTTTTTAGCTATTCCTTAAACAGTCAACCGTGACGAAGCATAAGGAACAACTTCTAACTTTGGATTTGCATAATAATCTCATCGGTGCATTTGTGCAAGCAGTTTTATGTGGTCATTCAGGTTTCGTAGCTTTCGTACGGATTAGCGTCAAGTAACATCGTCAACACTGTATATGGGCTTCCGTGGGGTAAGTCCGAATTTAACGCTTCGCAGAGCCTGAATGAGATACGCTTATATCCACGTGTGGATATCACTTTGTGACAATATATAACTCCCTATTTATACAATTACGACAGTAGTACAATACATACCTGCAAGCTTCTCAAGCTCGGAATAGTAACCGTTGCCAAACACTGTAACGTGCTGGGGGGCTGTCGCCGCCTCGGTTGGTGATCCCGGCCCATCGGGTTCAAGGCTCGCGGCCCAGCGCAGCCTGTCGACCCCTGCATCCGCAGGCAACTTCATCTTTTTGACCAAAAACGACCGTGGCATCGGACCTGCCTCTATCAGCAGTCAATATCGACTACCAATCAAAGGATCCAGGGAAACAAACAGCAGGTCGGAAGGAAAAAGGCCAAATCTGGGCTCCGAATTGATGAGCTCAGTGAGACAATGCGATACGTCTCGGGTGGTCCTTAGGTCCGGCAAGCTCAAATCTTCCTGTGAAAGGCTTTCCGCTTTCTGCTGTGATAGGACCTGTCACGGCATTAATAGTTGGTCATTTGAGATTTGTGTCATTCGTTGTTTTAACTCTTTGCTTTGGCGTTATACCGTTCCTTGTTACTGCTTTATTACTGTGCACTAAAACTGTAACTGATTTTTACACCATATTAGATTGTTCTATGTTCTGATTTTTTTAAAATTTTTCGTAATTTTCTTTTCGTTTCTCTTTTGCGTGTCTCGAACCGTTTCTTCAGGTTCCTCGAGAGAATATCCCAGTTACTCAGTACTTTGCTTTTGTTTGCCTATCTTCGTATCTGTCGTTGTTCTCGTTACGTTATTGTAATTGCTGTAGTCCTTGATAAAGCGTCAGCGATGAAATTGGGTGATGGAGGGGTATGGATAACGGGCCGGGACAGGGGATTCTCGCATGGGAGGTGGTCACATCACAACCGTAGCACTGGGTACGACCTCAACATGCACCAAACGTCACGACACTGCTTCGTACATCCTGTACTGCCGCTTTTGAGGTCAAACAGATCATCAACTCCTGCCGTAATGCTTGATATTTGCTCTTCTGATAATGGCTGTTTCGCTGGCGTTCGGAGTGATGCGTCTTCCACGCGGTCTTCGTTGGACCAATGTCCGCTCGAATAAAACGGTCGGTTAGCCGTCTCCTTAGTAATAATGGACGCTTCCTTGTGGCGATTTTCCGTTATGTGGCATGGACGTAAACAATAAGAAACTGTTGTCGAATTGCAGTTCCTACTTTTTTCCGAGGGAAGCCAGTGGGGATAAGCAGCTTTCAATGCGAGTGAATAACAAAGTACAATTGAAGCAACTTAATGTCACTAAAGCGCTTTAAGGTCATCGGCAGTGTCATTAACTTTTACACGATGAACCCGTAGGGGTGCACAAACAACACAGTAAAGAACGCAGGCATTCACGGATTAGCCCCCGTCCTACTCGTCTCTAAACACCGACACCAGAGAACGAATCCGAAGTGAATAGTGAGAACAAGGGGCCTTAAACGACACTGAGAGCGCGGGCTCTTTCACAATGATGCGAGAGGACCGATGAGACGCGCACACTAGATAACGAATTAGGCAATGCTATCGAGGGGAAACAAAGATGTGGGCCTCCAGTGTCGACAACAGGGGGGTTCCAGCGACTTGCACGACAAGACAATCCACACAAACAGCATTAAACAGGATGCAATTCTTGACCGATCCGTTGTAGCAATGATAGTGGATGCAGCGGGAGCCGTTGTTGACCGACGTGTGCTTTCGCTGTCTACTTTGCAGCTGCTGTTTATCTCTTGATATATACATGTACTCTATATATATATATATATATATATATGTATATATATATATATATATATATATATATGTGTGTGTGTAGAGAATTTTCAGTGTATGTCTAGGCGGTGGCTGCAGTCGCGAGGTGTGTCCGAAAAAGGTGATTTGAATTTGGCTACATCAAATAAGAACGTAGACGTCATTGCCGCCGTTATCGTACTGCAGTAGTCACAGTTGTTGATGATTATTGCTATGAAGTTGATATTATTCTAAAGATATAATCAAGAGGCGGTTGGCTTGTTCGTCGTCGTCTGTTGGGCAGGAGTTGTGGCTCTGTTGTGCTCCCGCTTGCTGACCCGTCGGCTGACTAGAACCCACGCATGCGATCCAACAAGTCGTTTTGGCCTCCCTCGCGCTCCATTTCCAATATCACCATCACCACCATCGGCACTACTACAGCAGGCACCAATGGTACAGGCCTGCCCCAAGCCTAGCAGGCGGACAGGGAGCCAAACACACTTCGTACGGTGAACGTAGACGGGGCGATTTAGAGTATAGTTTTGAGGACTTGACCACACGCCAGAGGGCGTTGCGGTCGCTGTTCGAGACTTGCTCGTGGCCTCGTTTCAGGGGAGGGAACGCAACCCTCGAGCACCATAAAAGTATAGAGAAATAGAGAGAGAGCGAAAGTGGGCAAAAATACAGAAGGAAGTGTCTTGTAATGCCTTGACTGGGCTAGTTGTTGGTAACTTTCCTGGTGGGAACAGTGAACGAGCGAAGGAATCATCAAGCGGGATTCTCCAACGGAGATGTTATACTAGGGGGGCTCATGAGCAATGTACGCGAACGTTCGCTGAGCAGAAAGAATCAGACTGGCCTGTTGTAGAACGAAAAGCAAAGCGCTCATGGTGGGAAACCAGAATCGTAATGGGATAGAATGGCAAGACAGAAAGGAAATCGCTGACGAGTACCACCTACACAGACAACGACTGACGGTTGGCGGCTGCCAACGGCCGGAAACCTGCAACGATGGCGGCGACGATGACGACAAGAAAAACAGCGAAAAAACCTTTCTTACTTCCTTCGCTTTCTCTTTCTTTGAAAAGCACCGCGTGTGCTCTATCGCGTGTTGGCCAGAGCAAGCAGGCGACCACGCGGGTGCCGAGTATGATGGCTCTAGCAGGGTGGTAAGGCACAAAGGGATTGTAGAGCTGGTTAATGCTCGCGCTGCTGTTTCAGCGGGCTGATCGTAGCGCTCTGGGAGCATTCGAGACGAAGCGGCCTCGAAGGATGCAACGGGAGAAACCCTAGTTCCTACCAAACCTTCGCGAGCAGCCGCTCCGCCTTGGAGTGTACGAAGTGGTCGCTTTCCGGGTAGCACGAGAAAAAAAGCGCGTTTCAGCTTATTGTCTGCAGTTAATGACTCTGGGCAAAGAATAAGTAAGAGGGTGGGCGAAAGAAACGGGGGAACAAAGTCGGAAAATAAAAAAGAGAGCGAGACGCGAAATGGCCACGTGGGGCTAACTTACCGGGAGGTGAGTCAGACGAAGCATGCGTACCTCCGCTTCGAAGAATGTCTGCCTCAGCTCTTCAGTGCGATGCTTTAGTGGCGGTGCCAGCAATGTAGTGTGGACAGTGGAAGAAGTTACAGCGGGTTCATGTACATTCTTGCAGAATTGTGGAATTTAAGTATCGAAAAGCTGCGGAACTGTTTTTCTGGAAATATTTATTTTGATGTTCAGTTTTTCAAAGTTGTTGGTGATAATTTAAAAACATAGCATAAAGAATCATTAAAGCTTAGAGCAAGAATAGGTCCGCTTTTGGATAAAACGCAAATCTGCTGTTGAAGAGAAACAATAATATATCGGATATATTTCGCATTTAGCGGTCATTGGCCTTAGACGACACATAGCTAATTACCGCGTCCCCACTATGGTAGGATATTTTTCGGCACAAATTTGAACCAGCGCATATTCGTATCATAAAGGTGCAGTCTCGCGTCTCCAGGCATAAACGAGTGATTTCCGATTTTTTAATCAAAAACGAGTAAAAGAAACAAACAAGAGGTTGTCAAGCTAAATCTGTGTACCCAGTTTTTTTCTACCAATGTAACTGTTTCAGACTACCGTTACAGCGTGTCAACGTCCAAGGTTCTTACGCTAGTTCTACACTATATTTTCCACCATAGAATCCTTCAGAAGTGAAGGGCCATAGTCAAATCGAAGGAAGCTAATTGGAAAAATATCGTCGGATTATATTATACGATAGCGTCTTGTCTCGAGAACACATGAGGGCACAGCACTGTGGGGCATAGCCTGGTTTAAAAAACCTTTTTCAGCTTAGGTGAAGCATAGGCGAGCTCGAACCATCCGCCACTGAGGATTCGGTAATTAAACCGCCGTGTGTCATTCCGATTTCACCCTTGTCTCGGCCTCTCCCTTTCTTTCATCCGCTGTTGGAAAGCTTATCGTCCTTTTTTCAAATATGTTGTAGATCGGTTTCTCCGTTCCCGTCTCGCTTCTAGCTCAACTTAATTTTCAGACACGTTTTCAAAGTGCGACACGATAGTACGAGAGAAAGACCCGTACAAGGCCGGCCTAGCCCGAAATAAGGAACTAAAGCACTGGTCCTCGAAGGACTAAGTGACAGTAGGGCTCTTCGTTATCTCAAGACTCAGCTCAGCTTAACCAAGCTGCGCCCAACATCTTAGACTATCAAATAGGCCCTTCGGCGCTCCTTCGTCGTAATGTTGTATACGCCTCTGTCTCTCAATCATGCATTCATCCACTACTCTAGCCACACTCGCGTCAACCTCTAGCGGTGTTGATTGGTACCCTGCCGTATGACGTTTTCCAGCGTCGCGGTACGACTTATGTCTTTGCTGGCAGCGCCAAGGTGCACCTTATTGGACACTACTGGCCCTTGTTAAAGTCGAAGGCTGGGAAGCTCAATCTGCACTGAGTCCCGCTGCTGTTGTTGTCTTAGTGTGATAGTTATAGTGAAAGCGTCAGCTTTACTGCGAAAGCTTTACTTTGACGACGTTACCGTCATTGTCGTAACAGTCATAACAGCAACGATTGCCTCCGGTTCTCATCGCCAAATCCGGGGGTGCTATGGATGTCGCCGCTTCTCGAAGGAAATTCGTTATATTTCGACGAGAACACGAAGCGAATCATCATCAACGGCGCTACTATCAACACTATCGCCATCAGCATTACTACAATATCATCGCTAACCTTCGCCGATCGTCCGTTTTTATCTGTCTTGTATGAACGATTTAAGCTGTACATAGAAGATAGCAGCAGCTCAGCTACTTGTAATAGCCGAGGAATGGAGAAGGCTAGTAAGTGCTAACTGAACTACAAGCGAACCAACCAGGTGAAAAACCTGCTACGAAACTGAACAGCGAAACCCACAGGCATTGCCCATTTCAAAACGGAGAAGATATTCGGGAGATACTGAAAGGCGGTGTCTTACTGAACTGCTGAAAGACTAGAGATATAGTTGTAGGATTTTGCTGGGGTCCTTCTTTATGGTAACTGCCATAGGTATGCAATTTTTCGGTAGAAGGAAGTGCAGGTGACTAGATTTTGTGATTGTGGATGCTTGAGTGAGTCCAGGTGTAAATAATTGGATATTTTTTTTTTTTTTACCTAGATAGTAGAAAATTCGAGGCTGGCAAAGATAAACGCTACTACCGATGGTGAGGGTGAGCTAACAAATATATTATCTGGTTGCCAATACCAGACGAGAGGGGATCACTGAAAAAAGCGTAATGAAATGGAATATAATGACGGACCTTTCACAGAGCAGGAAAAATATTCTCGCACAAGGGACACAGGAGGGCCTCGATTTATACAATAATGTAGTAAAATGGACAGTCAAAAAAATCAACAAAAAAAAAAAAAACATTGTATTTGTTGCCCAACCACATAGCAAATAAATTGATGTCAAAATGTTGATACAATAGCAAATTCTCCCGGTTGATTGAAATTATTAGTTGTGATCGAAAGCATGCGAATGCATATTACAGAACAAACACTAACGATTGCTTATAGGTTTCTTTTTTTTTTCGCCGCCATGCTACAGCCGCTCAATTTTAAAGTTTTTATTACCTTGAAAGATCCCCCGAAAGCTCCACTAAATGCTGAATTCTCTAATGTGACAAAAAGTCATTCACAAAGTGTATTTACTTGTCAAGCTTAGTTTCTGCACATTTACCAGAGGTGCAAAGTCATATCTACGCAAACATAGCCTTGCTTAAATTTTCTCAAAAGTACGCTGTACATCGTTAGAATGCCTTCTGCGTTTTCTTCACCTTTCAGACATTGCCTACAGAACTAGTTACTATGCCGAAGCGATAATTACAAATGTGTAAATACCCTTAACTAACAACGCCATTTATAAGCAAGTAAACACGTCTGGAGTACTGCGACCGTCAAATATATTGGTGCACCTGATGGGAGATTAGCGCATCCAATCGAGGAATTAGACCTCTGTAAACGGGAACGTTTGATATCTTCACAATAAGTGCAGCAGTGGCTATACCTCAGATAATTTTATTTTTGGCATTAGTACAAAAAATCGTGGTGCCCCATTTTTTGTTTTAGTTGCAGAGGCCTATTTCCGGTATTGCAGCATTTCTCCGCCTACTTATTTTTTCCGTTCATGTTGTTGCATTGTAGAGGATGTTTGCGAGTTTGTGACGAATAGTTTTATAGATGAGCAGCATCTATTTATAAATATCGAATTTATAATCAAAATGTGTTACGTTTCTTTCGAATTATGTGACGATGAGCTTTAGGGTTAATAAGGATATATACATGGGTTAATGTGTCAATATTTTCCCTTCAAATACATAGAACTATCTCGAGAAGTGTGCGTACAGTTACGAGGAATTCGATTATTTTTTCTATTCTACACAACCAGAAGGCTTTACGGTCATTCATATAGCCTGTGTAGCGTCCGCCAGCGATTTTTGCTTCTAGCGAGGCAAACAAATTGACTTGTGCTTCCTTTATCCTTTTGTTAGGCAAAATACATTTCAAAGGATGGTTTCCTACTGTAGAGAACTATATCTTCGAGGCAAGTAGGCCACGTATACATAAAGTTCCTTTTGCTCAATTAATCCCTTTTATACAATGGGCAGCTAGCTATTCGGTTCAAGAAGTCGGATGAGATGCGCTTCATAAGTTTATATAATAGTGTGTTTCTTGCTTCAGCAAACTTTAACACTACTAGATTTGATACTATGACTCTGCATCTTTCGAACTTAATAAGTTCCTCGAAGTAGTCTATCTTGTGAATATTACGAATCATAGTCATCTGGCTTCTTAGGGCGTAGGCCTCGACAGCATTATATGCATATACTGCAGTATTCGGACATATGCCAGCAGATATTCACAAAAGGAAGCTCATTTTTACCCAATTGGAAATTACAAGTGTTAATAATATTAGCCATCTGCATCAAATTTATAGGAGTATACGTATGAATTGACATTGTCTTATTAGCTTCAAATCACTTTGGTAGGTACCATGATGATCATCGATCGATAGTATTCGTTCAGAATATTGACGGACAATATTTCCGCATCGATTACTTAGGATATTAGTATACACTTCGACAAATTCCTAGCTTCCAGCGGTATAGGACGAACTTTCCTTAATTATTACTTAGTTGCCCGTTCCAGTATGGCCAACCTTTACGACAATAAGCCAAAATGGGTAATAGTGCCTGCGGAAGGTTAGGAACTAAGATTTATTCACATAACGGGCGATAATTATCTACTATTTTAGCTATATTTGAAATGGCATTGAGTCTCACCTGAAACTCAAGTCGTTGCATGTAGTATTCTGACCACCTTGCCACAACGGCCGTTCAATTTCCTACCGCAGACGTTACCTTAGTTGTTAGAAAGTTGATGCCATTGCACTGTTAGCAGCGTAACTCGGACCCTACATGCAATCAAGATTGGACGGCATTGGTTCGTCTTCGAGTCGACTATTATCCGGCTCTTCGGGCTCACTGACTGACGGCTCGTTGTCGACAACCGAAGCGTCAAAACTGACTTTGCGTTTTCCTCTGCGACGTCGAGGGGACAGGGGGTTCACTAGAATCGGAACAATTTGATTCTCCTTCGAGCGGTGTTTTTTCAGGGGCTTCTGGTGGTGCACGACTGCCTTTTCCAGCTGCTGAATCTTCTTCAAGAGCGCGCCAATCGTTTGTAAGTGTTCACTTCTAACTGTGGCACTGGCTTTTATTCGATCGAGGAGTTTGTATTTTTCTTTTTCTAGGCGAACAATCTGAAATGGTGCAAACTGTTTTTGTAGCTAGCTTGTTTAATACAGATGTGTAAGCGTGTACAAAAAGCGGCTGATTGCCAACAATCTATTTACAAACAGCAGATATTATAGCGATGGCTTAGTGGGCATATCTACTGCATTCAATAAATGGCCAAGTAATGTTTGAGAGAAAAATGCAAATTCTAGTACGTTAATAAATTCAACCGACTTGAAAGCATACAATAACTCTTTAAGATCATAGGCTTCAACTTCACACAAAAAAATGTGTGAAACGGTCTATCATTTTTCTTAACGGAGCAATGATATCACTAATATATTTTCATCACACTAATAATTTAAACAACGTAAAACAGCAAATGTACCTGTGCACGAAGCAATGTTTGTGCCGATTCCAACCGCTCGATAGCAACGTCCTTTTCCTTAAGTTGTTCCTTGAGTCCCTCTATTACCATCTGCCATTTTTTCGCTTCCTCCCAACGAGCAACCTCAACGGTTTGTTTGGCCTGCTTCTCAATCTCGTCATAAGATTTCTCTGCACGCTGTTGTTTAGCCTCGTATAATTGACGCCGTAGATTTTCAATATCATCTTCTAGAACCTTTATTCGTTTTGGGTCGGTCCTTTTCAGGCTCTGGATCTTGCGTAGTTGCTCGATTTTTGCGTTTTGTCGCTCTATTTCTTCCTCATAAGTTGATGTTTTCCCTTTAGCGTCATCAAGCGCACTCCTAAGGCGAGCTATCTTATTCTCTGCTGTAGAGAGCTTCTCCTTTAGCTGAGATAGTTCCTTTTCTAGTTCTGAACCTTTTTGCTCTGCACTGTGTTCTACGGTTCCAAACAAAGGGTCGGATGCAACAATCATTTCTACTACCTCCAGCGGCACCGGTGCTACTGGCTGTTTCAGTCTTTCAAAAGTTCGTAATCGCTCTTGTGCTTCCATGATGTTTTCGCGCAGTTTCTGGTTCGAGTCCTTGACTTGCTCTAATTCACTCTTCAGTCCAAACTCAAGGGTGCTAAAGGATTTTAACTTGTTTTGTAGTTGAACAATCTGAACTTGTTTCTCTGCAAGAATCTTTTCAAACGACTCTTGATCGGGGACCGCGTCATTGTCAAGAGCCAACTGCTGATGATGAAATGTTTTCATTGTAATTTCAGCAATCTGTTTTTTGGCTTGGTACAATTCGTTCATACGCGTATTCTCCAGTTGTTGGAGGTCTGAGTTACATTTGACTTTAACGGACACCAACTCTTGTTTAAGGTCAGTGACTAGCTGACGATATCTTTCCAGGGTTTGTTCCTTGTGACCAAGAAGCTTTTTTGTAGTGTCAAGTGAAATTTCCATGACCTTCATTTTCTGCTCAAGGTTACCACAGGCAGCCTGCTGCCTATTAACCTCCTTGAGCATTATGTCCTTGATCTTTAATGCGTCCTGAGTCCTTTTGAGGATATCTTTCGCATCAGCAAGTTCCGAGCATAGCTTTCGGTTGTACTCGCGCAACGAGTCCATTCGACGGTAGAAGCTGTGCGAGACACTGCGCTCCGACTCGGTTTGGGATTCTTCTTGAATCGTATCATCGTCTGAGTTTGCTCCGGTCGTTACTGAACTTTCTGCGTCGGCCTCCGATGCTGTTGTCGCAATTTGAGTGGGGTAAGAGGTTACTTGAGACTTTCGCAACTTTTCGTTTACCTGAATTAACTCACTTTCGCGTTCTGCTAATAACCTCTGACCTTTGAGATGTTGTTTACTTAATGCTTCGATTTGCATGCGTAACTTCTCAAGCATGAACATATTTTCGGTCTGATCATCAATTGCCGCCTGAGCTGCGATCGTTTGCTCGTCCTGTAAGGTTTTCTTAAGCGCTACAATGTCATTGTTTAGTTGGTATACCTGCTGTTTCAGCTCAGCAGTGTAATCGAAGTTGACTTTATATGAAAGATTTATCTTCAGACTCCTGTCCTGTGTGCCCTGTCTAAGCGCTTGTAACTGTCTGCGATAGACTTCCTGCAGGCAATCTGCGTACGCCAGCTGCTCAGCAAGTACACCCGAATATACAGAGATTAAGGATCGTTGCCTGAGAACTTGTTGCTGAGCTGATTCAAACAGTTTTACAACTAACTTCTCTTCTTCACGGTTTGCTTTTGTCGACATCCGAATGACGTCTAGGTCATTAGCGAGATTTTGATTTTCATCCAATACTTCAGATACAAACTCACGTAAAAGCTTCATTTCGATTGGCATTTCTTTCGGTAGTTTTCGCTTAATGGGTGTGGGTGGTGCAACTTGTTTATCTTCGGCTGACTTGTTATTAGCAATTAAAGGGCTTGAAGAATTTGTCATTTGCTTTGCTCCCCTCTGGTTATTGAGCTTCTGAAGGGCTTCAAGAATTTGGACTAAAAATTCCTTTAGCTTTTGATTCTCTCCTTGTACATCATTGTACCCAATCAAGCCGTTGCCTTCTACATCGTTATCCTGCGAATCTTGACGTTTAGAAGGTATTTGGGAAATCTGGCTACGGCTGAGATCCCTTTCATCCAGACTTTCATGGGAGGAGATCTGGGTACCTTTATCCCAGGGTTGACTCCAGTCTGAAGAGATTTTATGAACATTGTCAACGAGGTTTCTCTGCAAATCGCGCAAACTTTGTTTGAGGGCAAGGATCTCATCTTCTAAAGCTAAAATGGTTTTCTCAGCTTCGATGTTGTCCTGTCCTTGTTGAACTTGGGTAGCTTTTTTCGAAGGTGGTATGAGTCCCTGGCAGAGCTGTTCATTATCACGGGTAAGCCGCTCAATTTCCACATAGCTTTCAGCTAGCTGGTCCTGCAATTTGGCGATGTTCTTATCACGGGATGCGATTTTTCTTTTACATATTCGGACCTCAGTGACGGCATCGGATAAACCATATACACCTGCAGTACAATATAATGGTAGTTAGTTAGTTAAACAACTCAGTTAAAATAGATAACTAATTCTCTCTTCAGAAGCTTGTCGTATGCAAGGTCTATTATTGGCTTAAGCGGACTGTCTCCAAGCTCCTAGACTCTATCAACGTCAGCATTCACGGCTCCTGTTCGACATTACTAAGGCACTGCATTGCCAAGATGAGTTTGTTTACTAAAATAAAACAAAATTTATTGAATCCCAGCAGCGAAAATGTGAAATACACATTGTGCATGAAAATAAAAAGGTAAACTTACCCATTTCGTATTTTCTGGCCACTAGTAGAGCTTCTGCAAGTTGTTCCTCTCGATCAAGTAGTTGCTTTTCCAGATCAGCATTCATATCTTCTGCTATTCGTAAACGTTCCCTGTCTTTCCTCTCATCATTGTGGCTCTGGCCTTCAGAAACCAATTCGCCTTTTAATGTTTCAATAATACGCGTATTGTCTTCTATGTCCAACGTGGCTTGACCTAAATTGTCAACTAAACTTTTAATTTGCTGATCCTTTTCAGAGATCGCTTTTTTGAGCACATTTAATGTAGACGTAGTTGTCAAGGACAGAACAGAGTCTAATTCCTGTTGCAGGCGGACGACCCGAATTTGAAGGTCGTGAATTTCAGCATTTTTTGCTTCGAGTATCTTTCGCCACGTATCGAGTCGATCACCGGAGCTGCTCCTCGATGATCTATCTACGTCTTCTGGCTGGAGAGCTTCGAGCTCGTTAATCTTGTTCATATATTCGTCGACAAGTCCTTCTAAGGTGGCGATCTCTCGGCCACTCTGTTCGACTTGACGTATTAACGCACTATTTGTTTTTCTCAGATCCTCAATCAGATCGGCTGACTGATTGATTTCTATAGTCGCATCGCGGAGCTTTGCGCTAAGCTGGTCAATGGTACTTTTCAAGTCGTCATTAACACTTTCCTCCTCTTGTAAAGCAAGCATAAGCTTCGTTATTTGATCGTTCTTTTCCTTAAGCTTGGCGATGACCCGCTTTTCGTTCACTTGCCGTGTGGCATGTACCTCTTGTTTTTCAACAACCCTAATCTTTTCGTCTAGCTCAGTTTGAAGTGCAAGCATTTCTGCCTGCAGCGATTTACGGTCTCGTTCAGCTTCAGCATAAAGAGCTTCAAACTTTATCGAAGTTTGTTTTTCGCGTTTCAGCATTATCTGTACATCGTCCAACTCGTTCTTTAACTTTTTCAACTGACTCTCAACTTCGTCATTCTGAAAAGGCCGAATAAGGTTCTCAGATTATTATTATTTCAACCATAGATTATTATAATGTTTACTCTCCTCGGCAAGAGTACACAGATAAATGTTCCTTATAGAAGTTCAACTATTCTTTTCATTGGCCGACACTTGCAACGGCATTTTCTCACATACATACCATAGATGGACATGCTACTAATATTGTGAGCAGAACGGTTCGCTTGCATTAGCTTTGATATAAGGAGCCTGACTAGTGTTTTGAGTATATTTATTTTATAATAACAACTGAAAATGGTTTCATTTGAGTACGCTGTTAAGCAACTATAAGGCTAAACGTTTGATGTTGCTCCGAGCCTCACCTGTAAATCACCGCTTTTCAGCCGCGCAATCTCCTTTTTCAAACGTTCATTTTCGTCAGCCATTCCCGAATATTTAACTACAGTCTCGAGCTCCTCGATAGCCGCTTCAGCCTGCATCGTTTTAATTTTGATGACTTTCTGCGCCACACCGACGAGTGTTTGTAGATCGTGCACGTCTTGCACTTCATCGGCCCCCTGTAACTTATTAAACTCATCTGCCGCATCTTCGATTTTCTGAAGTTCAGACTCATCAGCATGCTCCACATTTAGCGTAGATCGAATTGACCTTAGCAAAGTCCAATCCAGAACAGTCATCGTAGTACTTCGAAGTGCTACACTTCTGTCATTAATTTCAACCTAAATTAGAGAGGAGATGTTTAAAATCGAACCGTACATCGCCTTTGTTGGCTCTCATACAACTATTACTCGAACTCGGCTAGCCAACGAGAAAATATTTTTAATGCAAAATTAAACCCCTGGGGGAGCGAACCCACAAAGCGTACCCGGTCTCCTAGCAACACAGTCGAACACATTCGACATTGTTTTGTAATAATGCATGTACTATAGAGTTTCCGGTGAAATCTTTAAACCCGATTTATCAGTATGAGAATCAACTGTTCGACGACAGTTTAACTTCTATGCGCTGAATTTTAGTGTAAGTTCATATTATATTAGACCGCACGTTGCATTTATTTGTTTCTCAAAATTAATCGTTTCAGTAGGTCTATTAAAAGTCGCCGATACGTTGGATATCGTTGAGCTTCGCCATTGCTCTACTTAATTACGAGCATTCTTATAAAACATAACAGGGACAACTATAGCCTTTGATTATAATCCTTTATGTAAGCATGGCAGTTGCTAGAAAGTTGTGTGACGTCTGGTTCCGTCGTTTAAGCACTCGAAGGTTCCAAATTTTTACATATTGTTTGTTGATGATCGACTTGTCTGTTGTGAATTGGGCATAGTTAAGTAGATCTTCGGCGCGACCGGCATTCGAAGATCGAAGGTTATCAACAGTATACCGCTTTTCTATTATTTAACTTTTGCAGCGATGCTTATTGAATTGCAGAAGCTGTGTCAAGCTCCCGTACCAGTACAGAAAGCACTGTCTCAGCGGATGTTCTTCAGCGAAAAATTGTCGCATCGGAATCTGACTGTTACATTTAATCAATCTTCTGCTTAAAAACATTTCATCGTCATTTTACGAGCAGGGCAAAAACTCTAACAATGCACTTGTTTAATGCGGTCCACTGTGCACTGATATTTTCATTCGTGCATTGAATAATCGTACACCGAAAAATGGTGTGTGAAAAATGCGAAAAGAAGCTGGAAAAGGTGAGATGAAAAAGAAAACAACGAAAAATGAATCAAGTAGGTGCACAGAATAGTGTGCTATCAGAGTAAATAAGGCACATGACTCGTCAGACTTTGTGTGTGCCTGTAACGTATCATTTGATTTTGTAAATATTCGTATTTTGAATTACATCGTAGTGGCTTAAATAAAGAATTACGGTCAACTTCTATCCTCAATGCGGAATTGATTCTCTAACATTACTGAAAAATGTTACCCGAATAATGTATTAGTGAACGTGTTCATCCTAGTAAGCCTATTACTGATGCACAACAAACTGACCGTAGAAACAACAGAAGCAATCTCAGCGTAACCATGAAGACTTTCACGGTTAGGTAATGTTAAAAAAGCAAGTCTCTTAACTAATTGAAATGTCTCAATTTACAATGACTCGTATAGGTTTGTACGCCGGAGCCGTGGAAGGCGGGCTCATTTGCTGCGGGGCCAGCTGGTACCTCAGGTGGGCGCAAACTCAACGAGAACAAAGCACTAAGTCAACGGAAAAACAAATTTAATCCATACACAACATCTTTTAATGCCTGTCGAATTTGTAAAACAAAGGTACGTGCGTGCATGCGTTACGTAGGAAATCGTTCGATCGTACACTGACCTTCATGAAGGCGAAGGTGGAACGGTCGAGCTGTTCACTAGATCGAACAAGCGCTGGCTTCAGTACTTCCTTGTTCTAGTATAATATAATATGATCTATTGTAATAACCTTGTTCTATATTCTAACGACTGGAAAACGTAAAATTTGAAGATTCTTTAAATATATAAAGACAAGGTATTGAAGGTTCATGCAACTTATTGAATGAACCAAGTTTTGTATATTTCATTACACTAAAGTTTCATATCTTAACGGATTTAATAATATATATATATAGGTATAGATACCTATATGGCTACTAGGGGTTTGTGTCGAACATGTGTGGCCATGGACAACGCTGCATTTTGTTACCATAATCACATTGGTTGAGTAGTAACAGCCATTAAATAGTACAGAGGCTCAACAGTGTGTGTATATAATAGATACTCGTGCCGACAGTTTTGAAGACGGGTTCAACAACTCGTATTGTTAAAATTAGTTTTTTCTAATAAATATGCCAATGCTTATAGTTAAGTAGCGTACATCAGCGTTATTAATTATTCATTAATGATCGAATAAGTAATACCTGCAAATTCGTGGAGGTCAAAGTTGTCTTGTAATGTAAGACGGACGTAAAGCTTCCTCTGTCTAACCAACCAAGGTTGTTTTTTGTAATCAGGTGCATCAGGTTGGCTCGCACTACTGTCAAGGTTGTGCGTACAAAAAGGGAATCTGCGCCATGTGTGGAAAAAAGATACTTGACACGAAAAACTATCGACAGAGTTCTACTTAGTGTGCATCATGAAAAGTCGTTCAATGAAGAGAAATGTCAAATAAGGTGTGACAATTATATGTTAAAGATAAAAAATTCTCCATCTACCTAGTCGTATTCGGGAGTATGTTCGTGAACCATACATTTAATATGTACATCAATTGCATATATGTAAAATACATTCTGTGTATATGTGAATAAAATTAGCTGCATTTTTGGCAGATGATTTAGCGGTCTTTTTCAAAATTTCAAACTATTGTGGTTAAATGCTTAAGAAAAAGAACACTTATCGTATCATCGATCATCAACAAGAACGATAGTTAGTGAATAGAAAGTCCATGAAAAATATATTTTAGAATAATACGCATTTCTTAGCCAGCAGGAACTTGAACTTTTTTTTTTTGGTCTTAACTTTAGCGACTTTGTGTACAGTTTTAAAGGCCGAAACGGTTTTTCACTGTTTTTTTTAAAAAGCTAAGTGAGTATTGTTCTGCAAGTGTCTTAACAGTCTCTCCACAGACAACTATAATACTGAGTATACCAATATTATTAAAACAGAATTTTATTCGTATTGGGTAGATGTAACGATGAGCTGTTTTGCTAATGAAAACCGCAACCGAACTTTAAAACATGCTGAGTCAGAACTAGATGGCGAATCTTAATTTCGTGGCTACGCGTTCAGTGACGTACCACCTCCGACACTCATATTGAAAAAGTTTAATAGAGCTGTTGTAAACGACAGTTCTCGTACAATCATAGGGCTGGTGCAAATTATACCCCTTCAGTCACTGATAGAAGCAGAAGCATCAGGCCTCTTTCCTCAGCCAATTGAAATACTGGCTTTCAGTGTTCTATTCATTATTATTATTCATTCTGTTTGTGTCTTATGCCGAGAAAGTCGGCCCGTTAAAAAAAAAGTGCTTTTTAAGTCCACGTATCAAATAGGTACTAAGAAAGGTGTTATGTCATGCCTCTAACCACTATGGGTATACGCCACGGTGTTCAGATGTAGCCATGTTGTATTGTCTAAACGTGCTTTGTTGTTTACCTAGGACCGATGAATGGTATTCCGGCATCTTGCTAAAGCTAGCACTTTTAAACACTTTTAATCTGACTCTGAACTTTTAACTTCTCCTGGGTCATTTTTTTGGCTGAGCTTTTTATGCTTTCCTAATTAATGTGATGAAAATCAAGAATCTACACCTAGGTACAGAAAAACATCCCTAGAAAGCTTTTTTTTCCAGGTAAAATGTATTTGTGTAATTTATACGAAAAACATTAAAACTTGAATTGATTAGAATTACCTGCTCCGACATAGGCAAAATAAAAACAGGTTCGCGTAAAATGTCCAAATAGTTGTCGACATTATAACTATTGATATCTTTATACATCTTGTAGCGTATAAATTAGCAAGCTTTTTGTTTTTAGGTCTTCGAACGGATGTGAGCAATGTTGTTGCTATATCGGTCTCCATTTATATGCACAATGACGCATCAAAATTAAGAATTTTTCTTATTTTTGTGACTAGAACCGTATATTAACAAGAGCAGCTATTTCAGCGATTTTTTTGCATGTGGCAAAAATTCCGTTTTTTTTTTCGGCAAATAGCAAATTTGCCAATAAACACTTGAACATGAACTTCATCTACTTACTCGATTTACCTCGAACACTGTTCGCGTTAGCTAGAAGGAGCACATATGCTCATAAAGACTCTAATGATCCAGTCAGTTTTGTGATGTGAGCCATGTCTTCGCATTCGACGTAGTATCATGCAGGCAAGCTGTGGAGAACACACAACTACGTAGCCCTGCTGGCATTTGACGCCGCTGCTGATCCATGACGACTCAGCTGGCACCATGCAGGCCTACCTAAATAATCTGATTTTTGCTGCTGAGAAAAGCAATCAATTTTACCTAAAACTATTTACACGCTTATCAAAGCTTAGACCTAGGACATTCATGATCGGTTTATAATATGGCATAGCACGGCTGCCATGCTTGAAGCGACGTACCCCAGTCGAACAAACACAAATCGATATCCTATCTGACGAGCAAATAGCTGAATCTGAGTGCTTTGAACAATACCTAACCATATGAAAAAAATACGTACGGAAGCGGTTTGCCAAAATGTACTCACAATCCTTCAAAAAGCGCTGATCAGAGAAATGTTTTTAACTACCTTAAACAGCTAGAAATGGACGTTCTCTATTTTGAACGCTTGAGCTCCGTTGCCAGTGGGCACGCAGGCTTTTACAGAGGTAGAAAACTATATCTCATATTTATTTCTAATGGCAAATTGCCAACATTTGTTCCTCGAAAAACTCTCTGATGCTATGGAGGTTGCGGTTTACCAAAAGCGACAGTATCGATTCTGGGCAATTGCCAATGAGCACATTTTTCGCGTACTTAAATAGTGATTGTCTATGTACATTTACAAAAAAGGATTAAAAAGCATATCAAAATACGAAAGCATTCATGTACGTCCCAAAGGAACAAAAGGTCAATATGACTATAGTAGAAAGGGTGTCCCAAATTATTGTGCTTGCTGAAGGCGGCATCAGGCAGATTAAAGCTGACATTCTGTCGAAAAAAGCGATAACTTGAATTCATTACTGGCAAAGACCCCACCGGTGCGTCCTTGAGTGCAAAAGAACGTTCAGTACTTTCCCAGAAACCAAGAAGCTCGACGTCGATAGAAAGAACGAATGGCCTTGCAATTAAACATTAATAATTTAAAATCAAAGGAATTATTCCGTAGAAATTAATGAACACCTTCAAGGTACCTATAATAGTGCTTAAATTTAAATAGAGTATTTCGAAAAGTGCAGCTTGTACATATATACATTTTTTGACTAACGAGGACAGTTTTAGAAATAACTGGGACAGTAGACAATGTTCATGTCAAAATTTTTGCCCGTAAATTTGCTGCAAAAACCACTAGCTGGTCATTTTTAATATGCCTCTTTTTTAATCGATGATTTTACCGCGCATCAAGCGACGTTGTTACGCATAAACTCGCTAAGGTATTGCTCGAATACGTTACGCTTAAAAAATTGCAACGAATTTAAGCCTTGGGCTGATAGCAGGCCAGAAATTCTAAAAATGCAGAAGCCAACGGCCAAAGGGTTTCAAAAAGACTAATCATGAGCATTTCTGGACCACCCAAAAGGCGATTAGTGTTCTCCTTTCTAAAACGGCCGTTAGTTTTTGTATCAAAAGGTGCCTTTTCAGACCTTTTAATGACTTGTCGATTTCTTCAAATCTAACCCTTTTAGTCGATTTTTCAGAAGCCGCATGAAAGAAAAAATTAGAAAATAACTGATCTTCGCTAAAGCCCCACATGGTTGTTCGGTATGATAAGCTTATTGCTTTGCTTTATCAACAACTAACTTTTTTCTTCTGCTAGGGGTAGCGGACGAGCACATGTCCGTTATGAAAAATAAACCACCAACGATTTACCCAATTCACACGCATCATTCCCTCCCGTATATATATATATACACATGTATATATGAAGGGAATTAAAAAAGGAAAGGTCACCTCGAAGGTGAGAGACGCTACTACGAACAATATTGTAATAAAGAGTTAGTATACAGAGGGTACGAAATGGCAGCTCGATTTTGGTCGTTACAAAAAAAAAAGTAACTTCATTCTTCACGCTTACTTGCCTACCTGGACGTTCCACAGATCATGGCCTAAAAAGGCACATGCTATCTTTGTGGGTAATCATTGTTGATATTGTTCATTTTCATCAATAGTCGTTATTAAATACCCTACTATAAAATAAGCACGTTTTTAATACATAGGTTATAATGGTTACGATATATAGAGGAATGGGATAATAATTTAAAACAAAAAGATCCGTTATCTTTTCGACTATAAATAGCGAACGAATAAGAGAAAAGGAACATGTTCCTTCCAAATGATCTAGTTGTACCGACAATAGTTTAGATACATACGATAAGTTAAGCTTCAATAACTTATAGACAGTATTGCGATCTCAATAACGGAGCGCCACAGTTGGAATAGGTAATATAAATTGCGTTGCGTACCTTCAGTACCTTATTCCAAACTTTGTTGAATCTTTGGCTTTTTCTTCGCTTATCCCAATGCAGCACGTATATTTTCGTAACATTTTTGAGTGCAAGTAGGGTTTATGTGGACAATTTGACGTACCCAAGTAGCACATCAAAGTAACTTTTAATGCTTTCAGTGTATGGAATCTGTTCCTGAAAAGCGGCCCTTTTTTTCCAATTCATACAACGACAAAACACATAACTCGCTAGATAGTAATTACGCTAGCCGTTGTGCATGGGTTACAACTGTCTGTCATTTATAACTATACTCTATATATGGAAAAATATTGCCTAATAGAATACAATGTCTGCAAGTACGGATGATCTGTTGATGGCTAGATGAATATCAATTAGAAGATAGCGTACAGATGTAACTAGCCTAAGGTGAGCTAACACGCAGAAGAACAATCGCTGATTCGTATTCTATTTCTATCATTAGCGCGATGGTAAAGCGATGAATGCAGTGAATTTGCCACTGTAAGTTTTCAGTGTTTTCTATCCCATCCTAATTCCATATCAGTTGGTCAAATGAGTGCGAGTCACAGAAAAGCTTTACTTTAGGTTTAATTCAAGGAGTCCTACAGTACTGCGGGTCATGTGTCCTAAATCGTTCTTAGTTCAGGAGGACGAAATTGATATGGAAAGCTATACGATTTATTGTTCGTGTACCATTCACGTTTCGTATAACGGCGTGACCGAAAAAATTATGAACTAGACAGAGTGATCAATACGGACTCCGGTACCGAGTAGATTGTCTAGTGCTATGCCGAAAAAAATCTCCCACTCCTTTTGCTGTGCTTGAATGCAACTACCATATATTTTGACAGTAGAATTAATGTGCATTATCGGTCCGGCAACTGTGTTAGTTTCTCTGTCATGTGTGATATATACTGACCGAGCGAACGTATACATAAGCCGAATGTCCTTGTCCTGAGTATGAATGACATGATTAGGCGTGCTGGTAATATACTGTGCTCGGTAAACATATCCGTATAGCAGAACAAGCCTATAAGATGACAGCAAGCTGCACTTACGGCCATCACTCTCTACTTCTCTTTTACACATATTCTCTTAAGCTAGCAAAGAACCGCTCTAGACAGCCAGTTTCAGGCTATGCAGCCTAAATCGATCGCAGGGACTCTTTTAGTGCTTAATGTCGTCCTAATGGCGGACGAGTCTAAAGTTCCCCTTATTATTACTTATATTACCATTATCCATACGTATTATTACCATTATTAGTAAGGATTAGAAATACGATCGAGATATCGCACAGTACGATCGGTGCGGCGCGTCAAACTGATGGATAAACATGTACCGTTATTGAAAGTATACGAAAAGAAGCGGATTTGTTCTGCGCTTAGCATTGCTGAAAATATCGTGCTAGCTCCGAAACTGATTGCGACCTTATGCAGATTTTCCTTTTCATTTCAGTTATACCATGTGGATGTCGGGTCCAATTTCGAAGTACGAGTAAATAGATTTAAAATATTCCCAACTTTCCAAACTTATTTTCAAGAGTATTTGATTTGATTTATAGTGATCAATCATTTTCAAAAGCGAACCATTTGGTTTAGCAGTTGTCCGCTGGAAATAGAACGCTTATTTTCTTATTGTGATCCAAACCGAGAAAAGAATAAATCAAGTAAAAAGCCTAAATGGATATTCAGCCGGCTAGTAGCGATGCTTGTGAACGTTACGAAAGGACCAAATTAAATAAATTTTTTTTTCTGGTAATTTCTGGCAATTTTGCGGACATAGTGCACGAGGCAAAAAGAAGGTGAACAAATTCTGTCCAACCACAACAGAAGAGGCAGTGGCTCGTTTTCTATGAAGTATTAGAAAACATTGAACCACAGGGGGCGAAAGTATCCGTTCATTCACTCGCTCTCAGTCGGTATGATTGGATTCAATTCAAACAGGAACAAAATGAACGTATTTTTGTTGTGATTTTGTCTGTAGACGCCATACACAATGTGATACTGTGTCAGTCTCCTTTTCGCACTCCACGTTTACGTACGGTAATATTCAACAGGATAGAGTTATCATTATTGGTTGTGTATGCAACGAGCATATAGGTGCGCAAACAACATACAGATTTGCCTCCTGGCCGCAGTCGTTGTGCCAGTCATTCCGCTGGGTTTCTTGCCTGGCCTGTGCCCCCTTCTGAGCATATCATTTGCAGTGAGTTTCGCTTGATTTAGCTTGACTACATTTACTTTACTCTGCTGAGGGCTGCAAATGGCCGCCTATTCCCGGTCAGATGCATACCTATGGCTATGGGAAGGTAAAACAATTTAAATCTACATTGTAAATCAGGTTATCGGACGGACAAATAAAGGCATCAGATAGTAAATATTGCTGTCCGGCGTTTTTTTAAAAAGTTAATAAAAAATATGTCTGTGACACGCTTAAAACAGATTGCGCTTGTCAAATACGTACTGTGGTGAAGACACACGAAAATAAGCAAAAAGTATTGTCAATTTGAGGAGGTATAGGTAAACCGACTTAGGCAAAACGAGTAAAGCTTAATTATATACAGCATATACGTTGGCGTGTTTGTCCTGCTGATGCAAAAGCGGACGTTTCCGATATTTAATTATATGAACATAGAATTCGTTGCCAAATTGCAAAATCTGCACAGATTACCTGCAATAGCAGTTATGTTATTATACGATGGCTATATTCATCATCACAACAACAAACTAGATCGTTCCATAACAATTATATAGAGATGAGTTGTTCAATTATGGAGGTCGGTAGATCATGTAACGGGCAGCTTGGAGCTTATATTTCTGGGTCCAGACGATGTTCAGCCTACAGCCTGCGGGCAGGACGCGTCCACACGTACCGAATTCGTGTGAATCCGGTTGATAGCCGATTAGAAGGAGCAACGAAGTTTGGGTGAGCTTTATAGATGGAAGTTCTTGACGAAAGTAGGGCCTTTAATGTCGACACCAAAGGTTTCTCGTACGATAGCATCATGTGTGGGCGAAAAAGTTTATAATTATATAACGAGATAGCCTGTCTTGCACGCACTTATAAAATTTTTTTTATTTAGGCCTATTCAAATAGATATGTCGAACTAATAACTCAAGCTGACCCTTTTGCGCGGTTGACATAAGGATTTTCGCCGTTTATGAAAACAACGACCACTTATGGCGATAGAATTCCAGTAATAATAGTAATTTCGGATAATAGATGACCCCAGAAACAATGGCTTGTTAACCACAGTTAGTTGGAAAAGTTATGCGTAGACATGGACGCACATCGGACGTTGGCTATACGATTAACGTGGCTCAGAAGTTCAAGCTGTCTGGATATAATTTTGAGATATCTTGAAACTGCCAATACATCTCGGGAGGTTCGGGTTTATGCGACTGTACTATATAAATCGTGTTTGGCTTTAGCAGTCGCTTTACCATTTACAATGTAACAAAATTTATGACATCTTATTTACTATTACGAGCCGCTTGTCTTTCGACTCAACCTGGCATCGTCTATATTGTAACAACTAATTCATCGAATGCGCGAGTCAGCCTTTGCGAAGCTTATACAGCCAGGTCACCGCTGCTGTCCGGAGATAAAATTGTTTTGCTCTCGTGTCGACGATGCGCGCAGGGAAAAGACGTTCCCTGACTAAGCGAGCTTTGACGCTCCGACGATCATTGATGAGCTTCCATAGAAGCGGCTCGTGCCGCTAGTACACATTCGGCATCGCGAAACGTAGTCAGCATGGAAGCTGGCAGGACTGTTTTGCATTGCAAACCGGAGCGTGATCTATGCGCAATACCCCTCATCAGAGCAGAAAGAGCTTCGCTAGCGACGTTGTCCTCAAGCGGTGCTCTTGTACGCCATCGCCGTGTCAGCACATTATAAATTATTCGATATTACGATAGCGATTAAATGTCGCAATGTATCCAGCTGGTTTAGCAAAAGACATACAACTTCTACAGGGCTTGAATCTCTGCCAAATTTAATGTGGTTCACTGTTACAAAATAGATTCGCGAATATTCGGTGATTTAGTATGTATTACTATATAAAAGCGTGATACACATTGATATAGAATGAGATGAATGGCATAGGGAGAAAACCGCTAAGCACTGTGACTGTTGTCACAAAAGTGCCCTAAGCGCATTTGATAATGTAGTAGATGAAGGGCCGCTTATACACCAGTATAATTATACAATCTAAACGTGAACAGAGCAGATAGCGATAAAAATAACAAGCATCTATTGGTAGAAAAATGCTCTCGCATTAACACCTTAACATGGAATCGGTTTATGTTGAAATTAAACCAACTCCAGGGAACCGTGAGTGGTTTTGTTCTGGTAACGAAAAAAGAGCTATAAGAAATAGATACGTGCAGGCTCAACAGATCTTTTCACTCATTTATCATGAATTTAAAGAATACTACACATTTCGTAAAGCTATATTTAGATAAGGTTTTAAAAGTGTCCTAAAGCAAACATTCGTTATCGCTAAACGTCAGGCTACGACAAACGCGAGGCATAGTCCATTAACGGTGAGAGCCGTCAAATAACTCTTGGATCTTTTCTGAATAGTGATACAACTAAGTATAGAAGGCAAGACTTCAATTCATTAAACTAAAACCAGCCCGATCATTTAATTTCAAATTTGCGTTACCCACGAACTCTGGCTCAGCTGCCTAAGACGTTTTCTTTTTGCCTAATCCTATGACATGTGCATATATATAGCTTGAGCTCTTGTCAAATAAGTAATTTCTGTTATGGAAAATTGGGTTCATTGACGTGTCCACTACCATTGCTAACATGCACATATACCAGACATGCTGAAATATTTATATAGAGAACTATGCGCGATATATAAGAGTATCTGTAAAATATCGAGATATTGAAAATGTCGTGTGTGAGCCAAACTATCTTTCGTCCGACGTTTAGGGCTGCTCTTCCTCGGTTACTGGCCAATCTCGTATTATTAGTTAGTGTCTTTATTGTATTACAGTTTTATCAAGTCCAATACCACGGGCCCTGAGATGGGACGAAAATTGGCATAATAACAACAACGGCAACAAACAGACCGGCACAACTTCTCTTGACACGATGCTTGGATGACAAATTCTACCTGTGATCTTAATGCGCAACAGACCTAGCCAGCATGAGCTTTCGGCTAGCGATATGTCAAGTCAGCACTTTATCGCCTCTAGCAGTAACCGCTAAAGACGTGAACAAAGTAAACACAACAGAGTTACCATACACAAATCAACGGGACGTCGTGTAAAAAAATAGGACTTGCGAAGAAGGGTAGAACGAGGTGGGGTTCAAATGACGCCCAGATGAAACGGATCTGGAAGTGGTTGAATAAAGCGGTTGGTTGAGATATGATGAATCCAGTTGACCGGCCAAATCATCATCAGAATCCATTTCGAACTTGTACGTAGTAGGCATTTTGATTCTATACGTTCAGTACTGCCGTTAGAAATGGTAGATACTAGTTCACATGTGGATGCACTACGTACGATATCATATGTTCGCCTGGACGATGATGAATGGTAAGTTGAAGAGCTTTTCTCATCTCCACACATCTCTTGCAGCTTCGAGTAGTCGCTTTGAATGACCAATGGTATCAACAGTAAACACGTGTAGGGCAGCAATGGCCTCACTGGCACATCGGAAAAAGGCGAAGCACTGCGAAGCGGAATACCAAGATCGTCCTGGTGGTGATGTCACCACAAAATCCTATATATATATATATATATATGTGGTACCGGCATCGCGACTTTTGGCAATATGTCCGGTCCCTTAGTATGGTATGCCCAGGATGCTGGATGAAGTGGTAAGCCACCCTTCTGTGAACTGTCTAAGGTCTGTCATCGAAAAACAAGGGTAGGCTAAGTTCGGGTAGAGCGATAAGAGCAAGACAGCGAGATGGAAAGTGACTCAGACATAGGCTACGAAGTGCCTATGTACGCCAAAGCAAGGAAAAACGGGGGGGACTTGACTTTGCTGCCAAAAAGCCATTGGTGTTATCTGTCTCTACCCACTGTTGAGGCGGGCGGATGGCGCGACCTTCTGAATGCTAGTAGCAGCACATTGGAGTAGTAGGGGTTCAACAAAAAAAAACCTCCAGTAGTCAACTGCACCCCCGTTGCGTCAGTTTATCAGAAAGCTGCTTTGCGGTTTAAGGCTTGCGGCGATCTGTAGTTGTTACCACAGCGGGCGCTGCTCCTACTGATCCAGCAATGGTTGGTCTCTTATTTTTCCATCGTTGGCTTCGTATGTAGCTGCGCGCATTATCATAAAAATGACCTTCCGTGCCGCTTGAACCATGTAGAATAAGCGGTTGGCATCAGCTCCGAAGCAGTCAACTCTGTTAGGTTCGCATTGCCTCTCCATTTTTGGGCTACGGCCGTCTTTCTTCGAAAACGAATGGCTTTCTTTCTACTCGCGGAAAACAACTCGAACGGCGAGGAAGCGGGACCGTTCCGCTGCCTAACTCTCGTTCAAGGACGCAATTAGTGCGGTGGTTAATAGAAGTTACCGCAGCCCTCAGCTTTCGTTTTAATTCAACTCAAAATTGGGTGGAGCGAGGAGAACGCTTGGGCAGGCGAAGAAAGCATGAAGCTTGGATTATATAAAACATAGTAAATAGAAGAATTCGAAAATTTCTAACGCAACGGTTAGGCAAGATGGCGACATTGGCAGCCATGCAGAGCTAATCAGTTAAAAGTCATAATTAGAGAATCAGAAGTAAACAGAGATCAATGCAATGAGGTAAACTGGAGCTTGCGGAGAAAGCTAAAGTTATTTTGTCATAAATTAAATCTTGTCTTAGCGTTAAGAACGTAGATACAGAAAAATAACTTCCACAAAGGCATGATGTCTCCTTAGACAGTAACTGCAATCATGAAGTTTGCGCTAAACTAACAAGAGTATGAGTTTCGTTGTTTGGAATTGATATCGGCTATTGAATTACGAATGATAGTAAAAAGTGTCAATACAGGCGCACAGGCTTATCCATAGGTCTATCTAGGGACGTATCAACGTACTTCGATGTATCAGGGCGGATCATCTAAATGTGTATTCTTTTTTATAAGTTGCTTCGACCACTCGATCTAAAGCAAAATAGATATTTCAACGATTCTCTTTGGAGGTGCTAGAAGTGTTATTTCGGGCGATCAGGCTACATTTCATATAACCATCATTCACTGCGGTTCTACCCTCAATTTAGAACTTAAATCACTTATTAGTCATTTTACGGATATTTCTCTTTTAATTTAAAAGTAACTTTCTAGGTATAAGCGTACGACAGGCGATATCAATAAATGTAGATTTGTTAAACAAGTGTCGCTCAAATATGTTACATAGGAAGAAATTAAAGCTGAATCAAACTTTGAGCTAGTAGCAAATCAAAGATTCGAACTGATCGTTGATATTTATTTAAGCGAACCAATTGGCAGTTGACATTTTGCTCTGCAAAGCGGTCGTAGATTCCTTTATAAAGATCTAAATGTATCGGAAATGGCTTTTTCAACAATTTTGATAAGTTTTCGTGCATTTATTTATTGATTGAATTTATTCCAGCTTGCTTCGTAGAAGTATTGCTCGGATTCTCTTTAGAAACCCCACGAAGACCGGCAATAGCGTAGATCGAGAAAAAGATGTTAGGGGTTTATCCCGCGTGCTACATCAGAAAATAGCCGATCCCCGCTTAAGTTCTCTAGGCGATTCATTGTTTTTCGCCATCATGAGGCTGCTGTTTAGTTCCACGAAGAACTCGCTTCCTTCCGGCATTAGGAATAGCGTCTGAACGCATCTGCACTGTGGCAAACAACGTCGCCCGAATTTTTATTTTTATCGCCCATATATCCTTAAACTTATGTACACCCCAAATTCTTGGGAAAGACACTCAATATCTGATCCTCAGTGAAGGAAGGTTAAAGGACAGCATGCTAAAATTAAAGTTGTTAACTTGCAACTTGACCTTTACAGGCAAAATAATGTTTAATCGCCGTTCATCGCTCTAATATTTATTAAACACATTTACATATTTCATCGCATAATTTTATGCAATGATGCATCATTTTTTTTCTGCCTGACATTAGACGTAAAGGAAGATGCAACTCACACCGAAAATTCACGCTACTAATAGCTCTCCACCAGCGTGTTAGCATTAACACCGAAGTTTGACATGCTTAAGCCGGAAGAAAATAGCCGTTCCGTTCCCATCGCCATTGATACATGTTTACGAAAATGCTGTTGGGTTTGTTAATTGTGTTTAGATGAGCTTGGCTCCGAAAGATAGTGGAGTGGATGTCAATGTGGAAATATGGCCAGATTCGACTATCGCTGACTGTACTTTGCGTATATTGATTCGGAAGTAATGCGCGCGATGATAATGTGAGTAAATGATTGTTAAACACAAAGACGAAAGGGTCGTTCTTTGGGAGGGGCAGTGGTGCGGAAACAGTAACTAGCCACTTGGAAAAAACGAGCCATCACGCTGAAAGCAACGGGATGTAGATAGAAATAGGCTGCGTAAGAAAAAGGGAAGCCGAACGCCTGAGGCTTTGGCCTCAGCTATTTACAACAAAGTTTTCTAACGCTGTTCTCCTGCAGCTGCAGCAGGGCTCAATGAGCCGGATGGCCTGACGAGACGATGCAGTTTAAGTTTCGTTGGGCAACTGGCAAGGTTGAAGGAAATGGGGAGGAAAAAAGCCGAACGAGAATTTTGCAAAAGTGCAAAGTGCGAGAATGAAAGATAGCCAAAAAAAAAATCAAAACAGAGGCAAATAGACATGGGCGGTCTCAGTAGTACCCGTATCTAAAGCTAGTGTAGGAGACGAAGATGGGCTAAAACGGACAAGTTGAAGGCTAATGTACAAGAAAGGTAGTAGCTGAGAACCAAGGATGACGAAAATAAAAGAGAGGCAAAGAGGACTACGTACTCGTATCGTTGTTCTCAGCCTTCGCCAAGACCTTTTTTTTTATTTCGTGTTACCTGTTGATCACGCTACATATATTGCTGCTTTTCGGCGTCTGCGGGTCGACCTGTGCGAAAGCAATCCTAAAAGAAATAAAGGGTTTTTCCGGACTTGATCTGCCATCCAGCTTGCAGGCAATGAACAGCTCACGGTTCGAGCTGTTTCAAGAGAGTGTCGCGTACTACACTTCATATTACGTGTCACGCGTCTTTAGGAGCAGTAGGAAGACCGCATATACACCACCCCTCTTATAGGCACAAATTCCACCTAACTAATCTGGAACCACTGTGTCATGTAATCGCTGATTTTTCAACCTGTTTGTTAGCATGAAAAGCGTCTCGTCAATTTTTGCCGTTACTCCAGTAAGGCATTTTCAGTTTTGTTTCACCTTACCGCTGTAGATTACTTTTTAATTCATAGAAGCTGTGGCTTTAGCCCTATAAGAAAAAATGATGGACCTGAAAAGAACTACCCTGACGGTGGTACATTGTAAAGCATTGTAGAATTTGGTATTTTAAAAAAACATGAATTATAACTTTGGTTAGATATATATGTATCTACCAGATATGGGTGTATGGAACTTGCCGGAGCAAATGCCCTGCTAATCTAAAGAAGCTTAAAACGAAAATTGTATCTGTTGAGTCGCCTGCAAGTATCATCCAAACACTATTTTGTCTGTAAAAACTGCGTTTTATCACATCAAAAGTAATTGTAGTCTAAAAAAAAATCCTAATGAATAAAGTCTAGATCCAATAATACGAATTCTGCATTGCTTGAAGCTCGCTAGTAATTGTCATGAAAAGTCAAGAAAAAAATATTCACTGACTGAAGGATATCAGGATTCTAAGTGGTCCTGCCGTGACCAAAGAGCAAACGGTTGCGAAGAACATACAAATTCGTCAGAGGACTACCTTTGAAGCCGAGGGAAAAAAGCGATAAATAATTTCGTAACCAAAAAAGCAAACTGTCTATGGAGACATTCGCGGGTTTTCCTCAATGTAATAATGGGCTTTTGTCGTGGATATTGTGCACCTGGTTAAAAAATCTGGCTCGTTTACAAGCTTGACGCGCGTTAAACGGTGCTTATTTTTTGAAAGGCCAACGGATGGAAACACTAACTCACACTGAACGATTAAATTGTCAGGTCGAACTCTAACAGAGTCATTGATTTGGGGAGATTGCTAAATGATTATCAGTAGTAGAACCCCTTTGTATTGATCTCATAGAGCCGCAGCAATTTTTTTAATAGAGTGAATTAGGATTTACGCGAAATCGGCAAGAATGAAACAGCATGAACGCCTGATTCGGCATTACTAAGAGTTCAGCATTGCATAAAACTGAAATTTTCCGCACGTCATTTAGAGCTATTGCTTACTTTTTGGACCTATTACCTATAATTAAATGACTAACACCTGTTTTATTAGATATTCTCAAAACAAATTCTAGAAATATACGAAATGACGAATTAAAACCCACCCTCCTTAATGAGATATCGTAGTCGTATAGCCTATGTAATAGCGGTACTATGGCTTCAGTTTATTTGGCAAAATTTCCAGCCAGACAAACTAAATTCTCCGAGCTTTTCGACGACTGACTCCGTATGCATGTCCCCTTCCGTGCTTTGTCTCTTTGTCTAGCAGGCCTCAAATTCAGGCGGCTTAGACTTCATTTTCAGCGGCTACTTCAACCCTGACCTGCTGCAGTAATATCGTTTGTTGTCACCTACAAAAGTGCATTCTGCTTGAAATCACGTAAATTGCATTGCACTCTGAGTAGCTTTTGGGGCACGCCTGAATAGGTTTGGAGAATGGACAGTTATTTCAGGCGAGAACAGCAGGCCTTAAAGTTTTCGAGTAGAGTCAGGAAAAAATGAAGAATCTGTGGGAAAGCCCTGCGAACTATGAAGAGTCCCATTCTTATAACAGCAATTATTTAGCTACTAATCAGCCGACGGCTACCACCGGTGGAAGTTGTGCCTTTGCGACTGTGCTCATTTGAAGCTCTTTTTCTTTAAGGGGGAAAAAGCACTGCTATTAAAAGGCAAAACACGACTCTGATATTCACGGGGGCGTAAAAAGGGTTGTTAAGGCTTTTATTTGGGAAATCGGTTCTTCTTCTGCTATGCCGACAATCCTTGAATATAGCTTTATATCTATGTAATAATAACGGTGGATTTTTCTTTTTTGGTGTGAGCTAAACTCAGCACTAATTTAATTAGCCTTTAGCTTTCTGATTCCTACGTACCAGAGACCCAAACCCGTTTGTCTGGCACTCGCGTTTATGACGCACTAATAACGGCTCCGCATTATTATTAAGTCGAATTACACTAATTTTTGTAAACAAGGGGAAACGGGTGCAACCCTCCAATTTGGACATGAAGACCTACGGTGAACACTGGTTGCAGACCATAACTTCTACTAACGTATAAGCGCTTTACTAGACGTTTCAGCTAACGTGCAGTTTCGAAGTTAAACCACTTTGGTGTACTGTGGCTTCACCACCGTAAAGCACGATCATATTAAAACTGCCAATCCTATACGGCAAGCAACTGTACATAATACAGTTGAACAAAAATCAAATATATTGTTCTTTGTAAACATCTATTCGTGGTGCTCAGTGAGGTTGACTAGGTTTTTGTGAATTAATCTCCACCGCTAAACGAATCTTTCATTAGAAGACTTTCATTAGAGGTGTATGTTGATAGAGACTACCAGCGAAGCTGCACGGGCTGCCCTTAGCACGCATGTTGTTTATGCTTTTCGTACCTTACAATACGCACGCAGTTAGATGATTCGCCAATAACGTACGCGCGGAAGAGGAAGAAACGCCAACGTGCAACATTGCTTTTTAGGAATGGATTTTGAATGTGCAAGGTCCGTAGCAGGCCTTCCTGCGTCACGACATACGAAAGTCGACGTTGGTGAAACAATTATATAATATCTATTTCTCTGAGATGCACACATTCAAAAATCGTCGCGATATGCGTAGTGGCGTTCCTTACCATGACGGTTTGCAGTTTTTACATTAGTATATGAGCACCACGAATAGATGTTTACAAAGAACAATATATTTGATTTTTGTTCAACTGTATTATGTACAGTTGCTTGCCGTATAGGATTGGCAGTTTTAATATGACCGTGCTTTACGGTGGTGAAGCCACAGTACACCAAAGTGGTTTAACTTCGAAACTGCACGTTAGCTGAAACGTCTAGTAAAGCGCTTATACGTTAGTAGAAGTTATGGTCTGCAACCAGTGTTCACCGTAGGTCTTCATGTCCAAATTGGAGGGTTGCACCCGTTTCCCCTTGTTTACAAAAATTAGTGTAATTCGACTTAATAATAATGCGGAGCCGTTATTAGTGCGTCATAAACGCGAGTGCCAGACAAACGGGTTTGGGTCTCTGGTACGTAGGAATCAGAAAGCTAAAGGCTAATTAAATTAGTGCTAAGTTTAGCTCACACCAAAAAAGAAAAATCCACCGTTATTATTGCATAGATATAAAGCTATATTCAAGGATTGTCGGCATAGCAGAAGAAGAACCGATTTCCCAAATAAAAGCCTTAACAACCCTTTTTACGCCCCCGTGAATATCAGAGTCGTGTTTTGCCTTTTAATAGCAGTGCTTTTTCCCCCTTAAAGAAAAAAAGCTTCAAATGAGCACAGTCGCAAAGGCACAACTTCCACCGGTGGTAGCCGTCGGCTGATTAGTAGCTAAATAATTGCTGTTATAAGAATGGGACTCTTCATAGTTCGCAGGGCTTTCCCACAGATTCTTCATTTTTTCCTGACTCTACTCGAAAACTTTAAGGCCTGCTGTTCTCGCCTGAAATAACTGTCCATTCTCCAAACCCATTCAGGCGTGCCCCAAAAGCTACTCAGAGTGCAATGCAATTTACGTGATTTCAAGCAGAATGCACTTTTGTAGGTGACAACAAACGATATTACTGCAGCAGGTCAGGGTTGAAGTAGCCGCTGAAAATGAAGTCTAAGCCGCCTGAATTTGAGGCCTGCTAGACAAAGAGACAAAGCACGGAAGGGGACATGCATGCGGAGTCAGTCGTCGAAAAGCTCGGAGAATTTAGTTTGTCTGGCTGGAAATTTTGCCAAATAAACTGAAGCCATAGTACCGCTATTACATAGGCTATACGACTACGATATCTCATTAAGGAGGGTGGGTTTTAATTCGTCATTTCGTATATTTCTAGAATTTGTTTTGAGAATATCTAATAAAACAGGTGTTAGTCATTTAATTATAGGTAATAGGTCCAAAAAGTAAGCAGTAGCTCTAAATGACGTGCGGAAAATTTCAGTTTTATGCAATGCTGAACTCTTAGTAATGCCGAATCAGACGTTCATGCTGTTTCATTCTTGCCGATTTCGCGTAAATCCTAATTCACTCTATTAAAAAAATTGCTGCGGCTCTATGAGGTCAATACAAAGGGGTTCTACTACTGATAATCATTTAGCAATCTCCCCAAATCAATGACTCTGTTAGAGTTCGACCTGACAATTTAATCGTTCAGTGTGAGTTAACGTTTCCATCCGTTGGCCTTTCAAAAAATAAGCACTGTTTAACGCGCGTCAAGCTTGTAAACGAGCCAGATTTTTTAACCAGGTGCACAATATCCACGACAAAAGCCCATTATTACATTGAGGAAAACCCGCGAATGTCTCCATAGACAGTTTGCTTTTTTGGTTACGAAATTATTTATTGCTTTTTTCCCTCGGCTTCAAAGGTAGTCCTCTGACGAATTTGTATGTTCTTCGCAACCGTTTGCTCTTTGGTCACGGCAGGACCACTTAGAATCCTGGTATCCTTCAGTCAGTGAATATTTTTTTCTTGACTTTTCATGACAATTACTAGCGAGCTTCAAGCAATGCAGAATTCGTATTATTGGATCTAGACTTTATTCATTAGGATTTTTTTTTAGACTACAATTACTTTTGATGTGATAAAACGCAGTTTTTACAGACAAAATAGTGTTTGGATGATACTTGCAGGCGACTCAACAGATACAATTTTCGTTTTAAGCTTCTTTAGATTAGCAGGGCATTTGCTCCGGCAAGTTCCATACACCCATATCTGGTAGATACATATATATCTAACCAAAGTTATAATTCATGTTTTTTTAAAATACCAAATTCTACAATGCTTTACAATGTACCGCCGTCAGGGTAGTTCTTTTCAGGTCCATCATTTTTTCTTATAGGGCTAAAGCCACAGCTTCTATGAATTAAAAAGTAATCTACAGCGGTAAGGTGAAACAAAACTGAAAATGCCTTACTGGAGTAACGGCAAAAATTGACGAGACGCTTTTCATGCTAACAAACGGGTTGAAAAATCAGCGATTACATGACACAGTGGTTCCAGATTAGTTAGGTGGAATTTGTGCCTATAAGAGGGGTGGTGTATATGCGGTCTTCCTACTGCTCCTAAAGACGCGTGACACGTAATATGAAGTGTAGTACGCGACACTCTCTTGAAACAGCTCGAACCGTGAGCTGTTCATTGCCTGCAAGCTGGATGGCAGATCAAGTCCGGAAAAACCCTTTATTTCTTTTAGGATTGCTTTCACACAGGTCGACCCGCAGACGCCGAAAAGCAGCAATATATGTAGCGTGATCAACAGGTAACACGGAATAAAAAAAGGTTTTGGCGAAGGCTGAGAACAACGATACGAGTACGTAGTCCTCTTTGCCTCTCTTTCATTTTTGTCATCCTTGGTTCTCAACTACTACTTTTCTTGTACATTAGCCTTCAACTTGTCCGTTTTAGCCCATCTTCGTCTCTTACACTAGCTTTAGATACGGGTACTACTGAGACCGCCTATGTCTATTTGCCTCTGTTTTGATTTTTTTTTGCTATATTTCATTCTCGCACTTTGCATTTTTGCAAAATTCTCATTCGGTTTTTTTCCTCCCCATTTCCTCCAACGTTGTCGGTTGCCCAACGAAGCTTAAACTGCATCGTCTCGTGAGGCCCTGCTGCAGCTGCAGGCGAACAACGTCAGAAAACTTTGTTGTAAATAGCTGAGACCAAAGCCTGAGGCCTTCAGCCTTCCTTTTTCTTGAGCTGCCTACTTCTATCTATATCCCGTTGCTTTCAGCGTGGTGCCTCAGTTTTTGTAGGCGGCCAGTTACCGCTTCCCCATCGCTGCCTCTCTCAAAGGGCGACCCTCTCGTCTTGGTGTTTAACATCTTCATAATCACTTACTCATGTTATCATCGCGCGCATTACGTCTAAATCAATATACGCAAAATGCAGTCAGCGATAGTCGAATCTGGCCATATTTGCATATTGACATCCACCCCACTTTCTGGAGCCAAGTTTACCTAAACACAATGAACAAACCCAACAGCGTTTTCGAACGGAACGGCTGACTAAGCAGAGAGGAACGTTTGCAAACATATCGTAACAAAAAAAAAAAAACAAACGTAGCAATCTACGAAAATAAATGTCGGCTTACAGCAGCTTAGATTAGGGTGAAGCGCTTAGATGAGGCGCATATCTACTTCATTACCATTGACAACCTATCTTACTTACTTGCCGTTTTATATTTTATTCACTTTCTATGATACTATATTATATTTTACTTTAAACAAGAACGGTCGAAATGTCATTTCAAACCACCAGTGTGCTCGTATAATATATTGAATGTTCTAGTCAAACATTATTGAACAGAAACAGGGTAGACCCTCAAGAACCATATAAAATAATTAGGCATCGTAGTCTGTCAGGCGACGAAAATTAAAAAGAGATTATTATGTTTACACTTGTAGTGATTATTCCCGTTTATAGTAACAGCCTTTCTGTTGGGGTTTGAGTCAAGCGGGGCAATTTATCTGTACAACGGCAGGGCCACAGAGTTGACACGTCGGCCTTAGTCGGCGTGTGGCAAATAGTTACGTTATTTATTTTTGACAGATTTAATTAGGTAAAACAGTCGAAAATGCATTAGGCCTAAAATATTTTACCCACGCCTTTGTCAAACGGCGTTACTTGTCCGTTCGGCCTAGATTAGCCAGGCGAGAACGGAGTTAATGTACTGCTACTATGGTAAGTTTTACTCCAGAGTTCGTATCTTGTCTCTAGAATACGAGGGTCGTTTGTCGATGAAAATTCGAATTGGGAAGTATTTAAAGGTTTAGCTTGGAAAGAAAAGAAGCAGGTTAACTAAGAAAATATTTGATAACAACAAAAATAAATGCGAATTTTTTCAATCAAGTATCACAGATAATTTCTAGATAAGCTTAGCCCATGATGAAAAATTCCCGTCGTCGCTCATTCTGGTCATCATTATTCCATCATGTTGGGCTCCGTAACGATCTTCCATTACCATATCCATGTCCAAAAGTTTGTTCGGCCAGATACTCTTCAAACAAGTGATATTTTAACAGGCAATCCGATAGCATGTAATTCCTCTGCCTTTATCGATGGAATAGTCTTCATATATTCGTATTCACTTCATGTTTCGTAGTGACTAGTAATCGAGTTTAGAGAGGCTTCACTTCTCCTGGTTACTTCATTTTGCTATTATAAATCTTCACTAATTATTTATCTCTGTTCTATATGTGGATTATTATATATATGTCGATACGCCGCATATTAGAATTCGGTTATATGCACATAATTTGCGCACATATTATACTAAATGCTGATAGCTCCAATGTGCCGGCTACCTCTAGTAGTGCGTCGTTCGACTGATCGTTGGATTCATTGTGGCATCAATCGCTACCCTGTTTAATAGAACCATCTGCGGTCGTTGCCGTTTGCCTTCATTGACCGCATCACCATTTCAAAAAGATTGCCACTAGTAGCGAATCAGTCCAACGTAAATACGTTTCTGCGTAAACCGATGGTAGCCAACAATGTTCTCGGGAATACGTCGTATATAGACCTTTCGTTCGATACTCATGAACCAAACGGCCGGCAATTTCGGTTTAAACTGAGAGTCGAATCATCAGGTACGCTTTGCTAAACAGGCCAATTTTACGGGACGACTTCGTATTATGGATAAGTTATCTAGGACGAATACCAGTCCTGCATGCACTCAAGCTCACTATATGAACGCATTACCAATGCACCATCGTGCGCTCGTAAAACACGACACGTTATATTTGAGACATCCACGCTCTTTGCCGGCCATTGCTTAATGAACTCTTCCTCTGTGTTTTGAGGTACTAATTGTGCTTCGTTTACTCTGATGTATTGTTCACCAATTATATCTATAAAAGGTAGAAAATTACTGGTACTAGATAGGAACAATTTTTTGAAAATTTTAACTCTTTACAAAATGTCGGTCAACTACGGACTATTATCTGTCAATTGTATAAGCTATTTAGCTTTAACAATTACGTTTGAATGATTATGAGGTCATGATGGATGTGCTTTTGATTAGTGTATTTGAAGTTTTATTTAGGAATAATACTGAATTTATGTGTAAACTGAACGCTGCACCACAGTCATGTGACATGTGTCAATAAGAAGAGAATTTTTTATAAAGTCGAGGGAGAAAGTACCGAATCTGGATGTGAGTTAGCCAATAGCCGTAGGAAGACACTGGGAAGCGCGTGGGCGTATATAAAAGCTCAACACATGTATAGGAAAGCCTCTAAAAAGTGCGCTAACCGAGAAGTTATCTCAGTAGCGATAATCAATCCATGAATAACTCGCCCCGAAGTAACGCCGTCCGAAAGAAACGTTTAACGCCATTTGACGTCGCTCTGAACTAGAGCAGGAGCAAGTAAAATGCAAATAATTACCATTACATTGTTGTGATTAACGTAACGCATAGCTGCTGCGCGAGCGTATGCCCACGTTTACAAAACAGACAATTTCTGTTTTCCGTCCGGGTAGGCTTTGTTAGTCTTCTTCACATTAGATAGAGCAATTCCAGCCAGTAACGCTCGTGAATTTCGTTCGACACAGCCGTTAGAGCTTCCGACATGATCGCCAACAAATTGGCGAAGCCCTGCAACTCCTCCATTTTGAAATTTGCATAAGCAGGACCAGAACTATAAGCTAAGATCAGAACGTAGACGAACCACGCGGAGTCAACGATTTCGACCTCTTCGATCATACCTTTTTCTACTTCACCATTTCGGCGTCAACAACAAGAACGACTGATGTAAACGGCTTGAGGTATAAACTGAAGAACGCTGCTTGGCCATGCGGCAGTGTACTGCGGTCAAATGCAAGGATGTTCAACGTATCTACCACTGAATGCAACGATGAAATTCTTCGATCGAATACAACGACGAAAAAAATACAAGACAACATATGTACACGTTGTCTTGTATTTTTTTGTAACGCTTGGGCTTTAGCCATGTTTGGGAAGATTGAATAGGAAAAAAACGTGGACGCTGGAGGCGTGGCTAAATCATAATAGAGTGATTGGCACCGTTTCAAATTTGCAAAACGCTACTCTGCTACGTCCCCTGCTGCCTGTAGCATACAGCCTGAACGGCAACTCAGGAGAACCGGCTATTCGTGTGTCCTACAAACATCCTTATGTTTGCACATTCGGCTCGGATACCTAGCGTGTGATGTTTGCTTTGAAATGTGCTTAAAAGCGGGGGGGGGAGGAGGCCGCATTGACTGATGAATTTACGATAGGCTACGAGTAGTAGAATTGGCAACGATCGAGGCCATATATTTGATTAGAAAAAGGAAGACAAAGGAAAGGGAAGGGACCAAAAACTAGTGATATCATTTGTGTGGCAGTCCCGCTGTCTCGAATAAACTTCCTCTTTCTTTTGATCTTTCTCTGCCCTTCTCCCACTACAAAAGCTCCTCTTTTCCTTGGTTTTTCAGTGAAGCCGCTTATGTAGTTCAGAAAGGTTACTGTGTGATTGGCATCAACGTCAACTCTAGAAATAGGCAAGCGGCGAAAGTGAATGAGTCCATAACATCTAATAAAAGTCATAAATATGAGATGTAACCGAACGATCATAGGGCAATAGAGCTATAAATAGCTGCCCGGTGATTCAATTTTGGATTGAGAGACTCCTAAGTGACAATTGTTCGAGTTTCTGAGGGGGGGGATATGAGAGTCAGGATGACGTCGGCGGCAGGAGCAAACTGACCCAGATTTACTAAGTGATTAAATTCTATAGAATATATTGCATAGAGAAAGTAGTCGACTAGCGCGTTGATTGTGATGCCTAGGCCCGTTTGTAGTAAGAATTTCGCAGAGTGGGAGATGAGAGGATAGGACAAATTGTAGCGTGAGGGCTCGGAATTCGAAATGAGCTGGGTGCGGCGATAAGAGGAAAAACATCTGGATAAAATGGATGCTATAGATTATGGCCATGCGCAGACGGACTTTCGTCTAGCTCATATATACAATGAGTCGTGAAAGGGTGGAAAACAGTTCTTCAGAACGTCCTTTAGAAGGGACATAGCATACGTCCATGCGGAGTAAAGATTTCAGCTCAAACCGTGAAGAGTAGGGCAAAAACTCAGCCGGAACAGTTTCTTGAAGTCCGGCTAGACGCAGGCAATAGATGTATGACGGTCCGTTTTGCTTTTGCAAAAGTCCATGTCTGCCATGAATCCTATCGCGACAAGCCTCACCGGATATCTTGCCGTCCATTGGTAGTGGTCATTGCGCAAAAATAGTAGTAGAAAGTAATAAATCCTTGAGATCACGGCCCCTGTCCTTTCAGCACAAGACGCGTCTTGCTCGTCACCCACTAGTTTGCCGCCGCAGGAACTCGCCCGTAATGAAAGATTGAAGATTTGGCAAACAGAGTCGCTGCTTTGTCTACTCGAGCATTGCCAGATGCGGCCCGACGGATCCGCCGCTGATAAGGTTATAATCGAACGCTCAATCGTGACATAGAGTATTCGAGCCGTATGCTAGGCTAGAGAGAAGCGAGGCGATTTTGCCGAACGTAACTGAAATGTACCAGCCAAGAGCTTCGTTTTATGGATTAATAGGAACTAATAGGGCTAAAAAAGATACTTATGGGAGGTTAACAGATTTCATAGAGGCCAACTTGACGAATGATTAGGCTATATCGTTCAGTGCAGGTTTTCTATATGTGTGTACATTTACATTCATACTTTAGAAGTATGTTAAGCTTACATTTACCTTACTCACTTTTAGAGATCGTTTTTGCCGAACGATACAAGCTAAGAAGCGTAATTTACCAATTATATTCATTTGATAGCATGGATAAACCAAACGGAACGGCGTTCCACTTTTATGCTACCTTTATTGGTATGTTTAAGATTAATTTCGAACCGTGCTTTTGACCCATAGTGCGACAGCCGTACGTTTTACACTTGAGTAAAATCACTTGTTGAGTATAGTAACAGTGCTATGATTACGATCTACCTTGCTGATGCCGTAACAGGTTGACTCGGAAAAGTTTTGAAACAAAGTAGCCTAATAATAGTGCTACCTGTAAAGTTTCATGTAAATTCTAAATTATCCTTTAATTATTCTAATAATTCTAAATCATTGTTCAATATAGCACAAAAAGAAATCCTAGGTCACCTTGGGAATATGACGGAAAACCTTTTGACGTAAACATAGGGGCCACGTTGACGGCCCCCGGGCACGAATAAATAGTGCGTATAACTCGTTTTTGTCACGCAGTATCGACACTGTTCCTACGGACATAGAGTCTGGACATAGAGGGATTTCAGTTACATTGGTCATACTTTGCAGGTTGTTACGTTGGCTAGAGATGCCAACCGTCTGCGATGTAACGTATTTACGATGTATCATCAATTGTTAATAGAATTAATTCTAACGAAAGCTAGCGACAGACATTTGCTTCGAGGTATAGTTTTAGTGTGTACTATATATATAGTTCATAGATTTGCAAGTTGAAGCGTCACTGTATCATAACAGTTTGTCGTAAGTAGACAACGCAATGCCTACAGGGCATCAATGCAAAGAACTCCGTACGATCGTCGATTTTGACCGACCGTGTATAGCTGATACCAAATCTTGAGCCCCTATCTAAGACTGACTAAAATAGGCAATAGGAAAAAAATGTACCAGCAAAATAGTACATGCGCTGAGTGGAACCTGCGAAGTGCTCGAAAACGGACATCATTTTAAGCTACTAATTATTATTGTAAAGAAAAGCAATTGTTCTTATCAAAGAGAAGTAAAGCAGATGTTGAAGCTGGGCAGCAGGTAAAGCTTAAGATTCGGAAGGTTATGTGTTCGAGGACTTTTGTTCAATCTCTTCTTTGAAAATGCAGCATCCTACATGTGCTCCAACTATTTTCAAACCGGGCATAGAGATCTGTTTACGTAACGGAACCTATAATCAGTCCTATAGTTGTTTAAACAATTGTCTATCTCTCTTTTGTTGATGTATTCCAATTCCATATAAAACGTCAGCCTCTTTTCCAGCAAACGACCGTACTCGTCGGAAAGAGAACGGCTGAATTTCACGGGCTTCATAGCAGTTTCCTTTGAACGTATTTGTTGAAACGATCGAATCGGTTCTGACATAGCCTTTTCATTCAACTTGACTGTCAATCGGTGTCAAGCCATCTACACCATCGCACACAGAAGCTTTCTCTTTTGGGTGGGTATGTCAGATTTCTTGTCGGCTATTTCGCTACCAACTACAAAAAGTGACTCTATCAGTATCAGTGTACTCGATAGTATGGTAATATTGTCTATAATAGAGGAATCATATGGTCCCTAGAATGTGCGAAAGACTTACCTAATCCGAGGTGGAAAAGAGGACCTGGAATTAAGATTCGACAGAAGAGCTGGAAAGGATCAATAGTAGTCAGTCAATATTTCAACTCTGTCCTGAAAAATGAGTCAAACAGCTGTCAGAATAGGATGCTGGTGTTTAGGGAACAACCTGATTTTTAATGGCCGATATGGATTCGAGCTATTTTTTTTCTGTTCGCGATGCCTTCGCCTAGAGTACATTGCTTAACCTTAACTGCCTTCACGAAGGCGATCCCATTGGATTTGACATTTATTTTGTTCAAGCCCGTATATGCTATATAGGAAATTCGAAATGCAGTCTCTGCCATTTATTACACTTTCGCTTCACTTTGAGGATTCATAGCTTCCCTGGACTAAAAAAACCATCTCCCCAGACGCTTCACCTGCTGATATTTTTAGTGTCATCGGTCTATCTTTATTTCACGTTGTCATTTTCCAAAGACATTCTACATAAGACAGTCTTTGTGCGTATCCGGCAAAAAACTGGGATTCTGGCCAACACAATAAGGCAAAGAGAACCTTGATATGTGCGTCTCTGTTTAGCCTGTCTCAAGACTGAAACAGTTTTTTTTTTTATTAATGCGTCTTATTAGCATTTCACTAAAAGCCACTTGATTCAGTCGAATAATTGTAACGGTTGATAAACAAATACCCACTTATGAGCAAATGTATTTTACAGAATTTATCGTGTTCCTTTCTCTAGAGGTTCGATCTGCTAAAGCGCATATATCAACTGTGAGTAGAATCATTTCCAACCGGGAAACCCAAAAATAATACTACGAATAAAAGTAGCATGCGTTTTTGAGCCACCTGGTGTTTCTAGACGTCTCCGGAATTGCTCGCGAGGTTAGAACATCATAGTACCCCAACAGACAGATGTGAGATTTGCTAAAGCCTTGACACCCATCAAATATTAAGAGATAACGTCAAGGTCTTAAGACTGGGTATCTTGCGGAGACAAAATACTGTAGGATTTTTGGAACAACTCCAGGCTGACATTTGAACAAAAACTGAATAGATTTAGTCCCAAACGGGAGGCTAGATCTAGTGCAATACAAAAACAGGGATTCGCTCGTAAAGTTCCGTCACGTATCCAATTAGTTATATCATCTTTCGAGAGCTGGATGTCTAAATGAAAATACATCAAACATAAAAATCGTGGCGGGAAATTCAGAAGCTACGTTTGGTATCTTTAGCTATTTTCGATCGATTTCTACCCTGTTGGCCAGCTCAGCTGTCTTCATCAATGAGGAGAAATGCTGCTGTAATGCATAGGAGACAAGCTAATCTACCAATCCACTCCTTTTTATAGAAGAACTACTCCCAAGCCTTGACAGTTGCACATAGGTCCGCAGCTGGGGAAAGCCGGTATAAACCTATAAGTATAAAAATGTTGATGGATGTAAGATTGATTTAATCCGACGCATTGCTTAAATCACTACATTAGGCCTACAAAATATACGAAAAATCAATAGTTTGATTAATGACTGCCTTAAGTCAAGGTAGCCGCTAGTTAGTCAATCATATTTACAAAATAATAGCTCCTTCGGGGAGATTCTAGTAAACTAAAGTACGTATAGGTGCGATGCTAACGCATATCTTGTCCCTCTTCACGTTTCGAGTTTTACGTGCGGTATCGTCGTTAAACACTCGGTCGGACAGCTGGTTCCTAGCACGTAACGAACTTAGCCCATAACGTGTTCCCTTCAAGATATGCTTACTTGATTATGAATCGTCAATCTGAGCGATTCAAATCGAATTTATAAAAGGTGCACAGAGACTTAAATATATCCTCTAAAGCAATCGGTTATGTACTCGGAAGCGATTGAGATCTTATCATGAGGAAAAACTGGAGCTGTTTTCCATAAGGTTGTACCATTTTTAGATATAATAGGTTGGATAAAATCAGTTAGAAAGAATTAGAGGTGTTCAAATTATTCATGTGTCGTAATTAACGACGCTTCTTCAAAATTTCAAGTAACCCTGATTACCGCGTCCCACCTAAACCATTACGAAATTCACCTGCACCATCTACGGAAGCTGTATCTTATAAAACTAGTATTTGATTGGGAATTAAAACGTTATAAAAGTCCTGTTTTAGAAAGAGCTTACTTGAAATTTAGCCTGCAGTACTTCTTCCCGCTCTTCAATTCAGTTGCTGGGATTCTCTCTCGGTATTTTTTTGAGTTACGTTTTATAGCTGTTTCATAAAGCTTGAAAGTTTCGAGTATAATGTGCCATATATTTCTCTTCGCATAAATTTAAGCATTATGTAGTTTGTGTTCTTTGAAATTGCTTCCTCTCAATACAGGACCTACTATAAATGAGTGGCCCACACATAGCGGCCTTCCGATGCTGTGACAGTAACCGGATTCGAAAAAGTGTACCTAAAAAATTTATTAGAATCTGACCGTGACGCATTAAAAGCAGATTTTTTTAAAGACAACTAACGTCTCGGTGTTAAGCTGTTGCAGGTAGGTCCGGCGCCCTTTGAAATTGAACAACTATCCTAGTCGGGCTAAAATTCTTGTTTGTTAATACGTGTTAGAGAGACTGTTTATCTGTTACACACTTGTCCCAACGCTCTGGTAGCCTTTGAACAACACTATATACTTGCCATTCCCAGATCTAATTTCTCTATCTATGGCTGTGTACATCGATAGCGGGATATGTTTGCCCATCAGCTGTCCTTTTCAAGACGTGGAAACCTCCGTAATTACACGGACTTAAATCGGAAAAATAAGCTGGTAAAAGACTACGTTGGAGGTTCCTTTACTTCACGCAGGAAGTAGGACACGGCTACAGGGTCTGGCATTGTCACTGGGAAACCACTGCGTGCTGATTGCCTTCCCAATGCTGTTTGACTCTCTCGAGGAACCCGAGGTAGCGCTCTGCATTCACAGTTTCATTACCAGAGAGTACTTCTTCGTAGCAAATGCTTCTGAGGTCCGTTACAAATACTACTATCACCCCATGTACGAATATACTCATCACTCCCACCGAAGTCGATTTCTCTCCAAGGCGAAGCCATTCTTTCGCCTGACCTCTTGCCTACTGGCGTTAGATAATGAAGTATGCCTCGTCTATGACGACTGTATAGGTTTATACGCCAAACGAGTTTTTTGTTGATAAAAGTTCCGCAAATTGCGCGTGGAATATAGCACGCGTATTTCAGACTGGCCTGGAATCAATTCAATACGGACCCATGTTTCCTCAGTTTTGCGCATTTCCACTATTTGGGTTATGATTCTGTAGTACTTTACCTGTGAAATGTAAGCTTTAGCCGACAGAACCGTTGGACTCCATGCTTGGTTCTAGTAAGAGACCTCCTTGACTGCAGTAATATGTTCTTGTCCTTCGGATTCAGACATCTGGTCACCTCTTCTGTGGCTTCCAACACTTCAAACTCCGTTCTTGAAACGTTCGCACCTTTCGTGTTTCCCAATTTCTTAATGAACGTTCGCGCACTGCATTAGCTTTGTAAAAACAAAAACTTCACTACTGGGCATTGGTTTTCAAGACTTAAAAATGCTTTTTCTTTTGAACCCATTTCCTCCAGAAGTAAACTTGACTGATGCACTTAGCAGTCGAGCTTTAGCGACGCGTACTTCGAAAGTTCTCACATTCAGAGCCCGTCAGAGTCGCTTGTAAAAGTACGCACCTATTTGCAAGTAGATCGAATACGACACGAGCTCTTCTATGCATTCAATCGACTAGTTCGAAAATCAAGCAGAAAAAAGGGTCGTGTTGTTCCAAGTGTCGTAACGATTTGAGTTTTATCATGATTAGTCACTAAGGGCCTTTATCCATGAGTACGCCCATATTATGTCTTACAAGGTAACACTGCAGCGATAAGCTGTACCAGCTAAATGATATCTGGATAGCTTCTAATTTTTTTTTTTTTAAATTTAACTACTAAGTTCAATGGTACGTGATTCGAAGGCGCATTTAGCAGTACATCTAATTAAAGGCAGAACTTGTTTAAAAAAAAAAAATAATAATAATAAGATTCCGCGCATACTGACCGACAATGGAACTTTAGTGAACTCAGTTATAATCACTTGCGAAAATCACCTGAAACTACGCGTGATTCCTTTATGTAGCATGAGATGTCGAAATAATTAAATAGATTTAGTGGTCTACGTATCTAGTATCCACATTGTGTATTTGTAGCACATAAAAACTATACGGAACAACATGAAATGGCAACAATGCTTAGGCTGATTATCGGGTCAGCATATTATGCAAAGATATAGGTGGTATGATATTCTACCCTCTTATTTGTTGTGTTTCTTAGAACCCGATTTCAATAGACTTCCATTCTTATATAAACTTGTCACCATTTCAATACTCGCTGTAGAAACACTGTGAACATTAAACGCGCATTTTCTATCGTCTTTCGATTTTTCTGTAACACATACGTTGCACACATTGATAAGATCCTGAATGCTAGCCCAGTATTAGTTTATAATAACGTGCTCAGGGATTGTGTTGGACAAATGCGGGTCAAATTTAGTTGTAAATTATAAGGGATCATTTCTGATATTCTACGAAGCGCATATTCTGTGGCCTGTAGTCCACGGTCTAATCTTTTTATATTCTGCTTAATGTCGGCCTTGTCCTAGGGATTCCGTCAAGGCCAACAGTAGCGAGCTACATTTTTCTCAAGAGTGTGAACAAAGACAATATTATAAAAGGGCCGAGTTAGACGGACCTTTAGATGATCCTAGAGATCGATGCTGATCCACTCTTCCTTCAAACAGAGGCAAAATTGGTGGTAGTCTCAATAGTTAGCCCAGATGACCTTTTTGTCATGTGCCATTTCCAAGCTTGCCGAGTGTCATCTGGTATGGGTCTTGAAAGCTCTACGCATTGACCCTAAAGACACGAATTAAGGCTAGTACTCGATCAAGCTTAACACTTACGTATTGGGTCTAAATTAGCGGCCGCGAGGTAATTTTTTTATAATAATTATTATATTTATAATGAATAAATCCAACAACTAATATGATTCTTTGGAAGGCTATTGAATTAAGAATTTAGCAGAACAGTTTCACATTTCTAATCCGTAAGAGAATGCTTCTACTTGAAACGTTACTGTTGAAAAAAAGGGCAAATTGAACCCTGATTCTCGTGTTATACATTTAACTTATAGATATTTTACAAAACATAGTAATAAGCATCGTAACTAAACGGATAATTATCAATACAGCTACCATTGAAGATCATTGCAATTTCGATTCGGTACTCAAGGTACTTATTGGACTTTTTTGAATGTTTATTTTTTGCATTTTTAGCAGCCTTAGTAAGCCGAAGCCTATCGGCCGGCTTACATTCGTCTAAGTATCGCTTTAAAATATGCTACATATAAACAATGTTAATGGAATTAAATTTTCAGCTTAGAACAGTTAAAAATCCCCCAAAAGTGGTCGAAAAACCTAAAGGTCCACATACGGCCAAAACTCTCAAATATTTTAACCGTTAAAAACGATATAGACAACCTAAT